>NW_022980295.1:0-38941 GCF_902652985.1 Pecten maximus
ATTTTTTAAGTTCTTAATAATGTAAAAAAAAAAAAAAACGACGGTGAAAATATTGAACACTTGTAAAAATGAGAATTTAACAACGGGATAGTATATTGAGTTTTTGAGAAATTTTGTCTCTATACCACTCTACTAAGATACACTCTTTGTCAATACCATGCTGCTTATAAGTTAGAAAAATTCCAGTTCATCTGCATCTGACTGGGTAGACGTTATTTTAGGAAAAATGATCCATTTAAAATGTACAATATACATTCATCTGTGAAGGATATGCCCTCCAAGGAATATTGCAAATACTCGTTCATACATGGCTGGAAAGTAAAAGTGGAGTGTTGACTCGAGGAGGTCTGGGTTTATGATACACACGGCTTTTTACTTTGATCAAACTCAATTCAGTAGTTCAGGACTTGTAGCGATTTAGCGGTCATCTATAGGAATTTGCTTTTATGCTCCATACATTTGCACAAAACAAGTCATATGACATACCAAACTGTTTTTGAACATGTAATTTCTCAAAATCATGATAATAAAAAAAATGTTGTAAATACTGATAGTTACGTCAGTAAGAAGGATAATTTCAAGACAAAGATTTAAAGTGTGGATTTTTCTTTTCAGAAATATGCATCTTTTAGCCCAAACTCAGCGGTTAAACAATTTCCCCAAAAAACTGTCGTATGCAATGTTCAGAGTTCAAAATGGTGTCTAATAGGGATATTTTTGATGTTTTAAATACCTCCCTTTATGTATGCCATATTTGTTGTGGTATTATTCACAACCGCCATTTGGATTCCAAAGTCAAAATAGAATCTGTGTTTATACGTATGTAAAGTCAACTCTGTTTTTATAGTACAACATACCAATGGGCTTTATGTTAGGATTCCTTGAACGAGACATGCTACAATTGTATTATAATGGTCTCAGCTCATGTTGACATTTGTGGGGCCCAAAGAGGGGTAATATTCTGCTTTAGCACGCGCAGTCTTCTGCTTACGAGTGGTAACATATGCGGTCTTGTAGGACCTACCGAATTGTAATGTTTTTGTTTGGCATTGATTCATGTTTTACAAACCACAGATACGGTCAATTTTCGCATTTCTATGATATATAGAAAATACCATTGATAATATTTTCCATTAGTGATTTTTACAGTTATGGTCGCTTTAAGTTTCGTTCTCGCATTTTTGTGTTAGAATATACGTCATGTTGTTTCTTTCTCGAGACCCGCACGCGCAGTTTGCAGCTTGCGAGCTGTTACATGCGTTGATGTATAGGACGTGGAAGCCGACACTTTTAACTGTCATAATTTAAGGAAAGTCTTAATTTTATATTATATTTTTCATTTAAAAACGTGTGGTAATTTCTTCAAACAGTGATTTTTAAGTTATAGTCGCTTTAACAAAAATAACAATATTAAAAAAAAGTTTTTTTTATTGATCGCTTATGTTTCTCACTTTAAAATTAAAATACAGAAGCTTTTGGTATTAATAGTGAAAATATGCGACTTTGGTATCGTATGAATCAGCCTATCCTTGTTTTCAATCAATCCTTTTTGTGTGAGATTTACCGCATACCACAGATTATGTGAAAACCTGAAACAAGACATTTAATTGTTCACTTGTAACTGTAAACCATATCGTTGATACGGATTATATTCAGTATTACGATAAGAATCTCCTCCCACCGTAATTCCATTGTGACTGTAACATTTGGTGTTGTCGACTCTTTTTGCTTTTTACGAGTTAAATATCAAACCAGTAGATTCCATCAAAATAAATGCTGTTACAATAGGGGGATTTGTAAGCCATCCTAGCCGTGTGAATTAATCTCGGATTCCCAGATACAGCACGTCTCTGTACGATTATACAATGACGTATTCTGGTTTTAAAATCTAGATTTTGTAGCTTAAATCACAACTCACAATACACATTATGTGTTTTGTTAATTTTAGTTTACTAACCAGGCGAGGTTTTACACCCACTCTTACGTTATACCCTGTTTGTGGCACACGGGTTCCAGTATAATAACCAGATTACTTAATCAGACATTAAACTACGTATTTAAATCCTTAAATGTGTATTCATAACGGGGACATTCTATTTATCTGTTGTCCAAACTGTATTCATATCAACTGTATACAAGCATCTGATAAATTTACATTTGACGTTAGCAAGCTTAATTTCTAGGAGAACCTACATGTCCAGCAAACTGATATAGTTCCTCGTGTCATCATAAACGACGAGCACAAAAATGATTTTTATTTATCATGATAAAAGTGTTTCTCTGTCGCAAAGGATTAATGTTTGGAATAAAAGCCGGTACCGTGCATTGATATATAATAAGGAAGTACTGAGGCGAGGATCAAATGGATCAAGAGAATTGAGTATTTCCAGGGATAGAAATGCTTATGTTTCCATCAACTGGATTCGCGTTATTATCAAAAGAATATTCTAAATGACAGCCGTCCTGTCTGTAGGTGACAAGGACGTTTCTTTGTAACATATTCAAATTAGTGTTTCTAGAAGACGATGCTGACACACGATTTCGTATCTGTGATGGCTCTGTTTGTGACAACCTTGTGCTTTTACAATATCATTGTATCATAATTCCAGATTCTTTTGGTTGCTTCATTTTTCCTGCCGGCCTACATGTATATTTAACTAAAGGCTAACAAGCTTATCATATTGCTACTGAAAGTGACCGGCGGCCATGTTTGTTTACCCAGCACACCTCCCACACAATCGCAACATCCCGGGGAAATTTCCGGCAATATATCTTTACACATTATGTATAGACTAACTCTCGACATATTCGTCACGAAAAGGTACACTACGCATAAACAAGTCTAATATAACGAAACAGAAAACATTCGATTTTTTGCTTAAGTAGTTACAGTTAGAGAGAATACATCTTGATCACAGAGTCTGCAGGTTGGCGGAATAATCACCAAAACAAAAGTTTGAGTTATGGAACTATCTGACTTGTCATTGCGCGATGACCAGAAGTTAGTTCCCCGAGACAAATGCCATCACATAACAGTTGTAACAGCAGGGACTCTATAACTACACCACAAATTGATGTAAACACGTACAGGTATCCGCCCACAGCAGTGTCTGGGCCATCAGTGGTGTCAGTAAATACAAAGATTTGTATTTACTCATATTTCAAACGACACAATGGCCAGTTACACTCTACAATCCAATACATAATTTACATATCGCCTTTAGGTTGTAAAATAGACAACAGACAATGCACTTCACCAGTTAACATAACACTTAATCAACAGACAATGTACTTCACCAGTTAACATAACACTTAATCAACAGACAATGTACTTCACCAGTTAACATAACACTTAATCAACAGACAATGTACTTCACCAGTTAACACAACACTTAATCAACAGACAATGTACTTCACCAGTTAACACAACACTTAATTAACAGACAATGTACTTCACCAGTTAACATAACACTTAATCAACAGACAATGTACTTCACCAGTTAACATAACACTTAATCAACAGACAATGTACTTCACCAGTTAACACAACACTTAATCAACAGACAATGTACTTCACCAGTTAAGTAGACAACAGACAATGTACTTCACCAGTTAACACAACACTTAATCAACAGACAATGTACTTCACCAGTTAAGTAGACAACAGACAATGTACTTCACCAGTTAAGTAGACAACAGACAATGTACTTCACCAGTTAACACAACATTTAATTAACAGACAATGTACTTCACCAGTTAACACAACACTTAATCAACAGACAATGTACTTCACCAGTTAACATAACACTTAATCAACAGACAATGTACTTCACCAGTTAACACAACACTTAATCAACAGACAGTGTACTTCACCAGTTAACATAACACTTAATCAACAGACAATGTACTTCACCAGTTAAGTAGACAACAGACAATGTACTTCACCAGTTAACATAACACTTAATCAACAGACAATGTACTTCACCAGTTAACATAACACTTAATCAACAGACAATGTACTTCACCAGTTAAGTAGACAACAGACAATGTACTTCACCAGTTAACATAACACTTAATCAACAGACAATGTACTTCACCAGTTAACATAACACTTAATCAACAGACAATGTTCTTCACCAGTTAACATAACACTTAATCAACAGACAATGTACTTCACCGGTTAACATAACACTTAATCAACAGACAATGTACTTCACCAGTTAACATAACACTTAATCAACAGACAATGTACTTCACCAGTTAACATAACACTTAATCAACAGACAATGTACTTCACCGGTTAACATAACACTTAATCAACAGACAATGTACTTCACCAGTTAACATAACACTTAATCAACAGACAATGTACTTCACCAGTTAACATAACACTTAATCAACAATGTACTTCACCAGTCAACATAACACTTAATCAACAGACAATGTACTTCACCAGTTAAGATCACACTTAATCAACAGACAATGTTCTTCACCAGTTAAGTAGACAACAGACAGTGTACTTCACCAGTTAACATAACACTTAATCAACAGGCAATGTACTTCGCCAGTTAAGTAGACAACAGACAGTGTACTTCACCAGTTAAGTAGACAACAGACAATGTACTTCACCAGTTAACATAACACTTAATCAACAGACAATGTACTTCACCAGTTAACATAACACTTAATCAACAGACAATGTACTTCACCAGTTAAGTAGACAACAGACAATGTACTTCACCAGTTAACATAACACTTAATCAACAGACAATGTACTTCACCAGTTAACATAACACTTAATCAACAGACAATGTACTTCACCAGTTAACATAACACTTAATCAACAGACAATGTACTTCACCAGTTAACATAACACTTAATCAACAGACAATGTACTTCACCAGTTAACATAACACTTAATCAACAGACAATGTACTTCACCAGTTAACATAACACTTAATCAACAGACAATGTACTTCACCAGTTAAGTAGACAACAGACAATGTACTTCACCAGTTAACATAACACTTCATCAACAGACAATGTACTTCACCAGTTAATTAGACAACATACAATGTACTTCACCAGTTAAGTAGACAACAGACAATGTACTTCACCAGTTAACATAACACTTAATCAACAGACAATGTACTTCATCAGTTAACATAACACTTAATCAACAGACAATGTACTTCACCAGTTAACATAACACTTAATCAACAGACAATGTACTTCACCAGTTAAGTAGACAACAGACAATGTACTTCACCAGTTAAGTAGACAACAGACAATGTACTTCACCAGTTAACATAACACTTAATCAACAGACAATGTACTTCACCAGTTAACATAACACTTAATCAACAGACAATGTACTTCACCAGTTAACATAACACTTAATCAACAGACAATGTACTTCACCAGTTAACATAACACTTAATCAACAGACAATGTACTTCACCAGTTAAGTAGACAACAGACAATGTACTTCACCAGTTAACATAACACTTAATCAACAGACAATGTACTTCACCAGTTAACATAACACTTAATTAACAGACAATGTACTTCACCAGTTAACATAACACTTAATTAACAGACAATGTACTTCACCAGTTAACATAACACTTAATCAACAGACAATGTACTTCACCAGTTAAGTAGACAACAGACAATGTACTTCACCAGTTAACACAACACTTAATCAACAGACAATGTTCTTCACCAGTTAAGTAGACAACAGACAATGTACTTCACCGGTTAACATAACACTTAATCAACAGACAATGTACTTCACCAGTTAACATAACACTTAATTAACAGACAATGTACTTCACCAGTTAACATAACACTTAATCAACAATGTACTTCACCAGTTAACATAACACTTAATCAATAGACAATGTACTTCACCAGTTAAGTAGACAACAGACAATGTACTTCACCAGTTAAGATAACACTTAATCAACAGACAATGTACTTCACCAGTTAACACAACACTTAATCAACAGACAATGTACTTCACCAGTTAAGTAGACAACAGACAATGTACTTCACCAGTTAAGATAACACTTAATCAACAGACAATGTACTTCACCAGTTAACATAACACTTAATCAACAGACAATGTACTTCACCGGTTAACATAACACTTAATCAACAGACAATGTACTTCACCAGTTAACACAACACTTAATCAACAGACAATGTACTTCACCAGTTAAGATAACACTTAATCAACAGACAATGTACTTCACCAGTTAACATAACACTTAATTAACAGACAATGTACTTCACCAGTTAACATAACACTTAATCAACAGACAATGTACTTCACCAGTTAACATAACACTTAATAACCAGACAATGTACTTCACCAGTTAAGTAGACAACAGACAATGTACTTCACCAGTTAACATAACACTTAATCAACAGACAATGTACTTCACCAGTTAAGATAACACTTAATCAACAGACAATGTACTTCGCTAGTTAAGTAGACAACAGACAATGTACTTCACCAGTTAACATAACACTTAATCAACAGACAATGTACTTCACCAGTTAAGTAGACAACAGACAATGTACTTCACCAGTTAACATAACACTTAATCAACAGACAATGTACTTCACCAGTTAAGATAACACTTAATCAACAGACAATGTACTTCGCTAGTTAAGTAGACAACAGACAATGTACTTCACCAGTTAACATAACACTTAATCAACAATGTACTTCACCAGTTAACATAACACTTAATCAACAGACAATGTACTTCACCAGTTAAGTAGACAACAGACAATGTACTTCACCAGTTAACATAACACTTAATCAACAGACAATGTTCTTCACCAGTTAACATAACACTTAATCAACAGACAATGTACTTCACCAGTTAACATAACACTTAATCAACAGGCAATGTACTTCGCCAGTTAAGTAGACAACAGACAGTGTACTTCATCAGTTAACATAACACTTAATCAACAGACAATGTACTTCACCACTTAACATAACACTAAATCAACAGACAATGTACTTCACCAGTTAAGATAACACTTAATCAACAGACAATGTACTTCGCCAGTTAACATAACACTTAATCAACAGACAATGTACTTCACCAGTTAACATAACACTTAATCAACAGACAATGTACTTCGCCAGTTAAGTAGACAACAGACAATGTACTTCACCAGTTAACATAACACTTAATCAACAATGTACTTCACCAGTCAACATAACACTTAATCAACAGACAATGTACTTCGCCAGTTAACACAACACTTAATCAACAGACAATGTACTTCACCAGTTAAGATAACACTTAATCAACAGACAATGTACTTCACCAGTTAACATAACACTTAATCAACAGACAATGTACTTCACCAGTTAACATAACACTTAATCAACAGACAATGTACTTCACCAGTTAACATAACACTTAATCAACAGACAATGTACTTCACCAGTTAACATAACACTTAATCAACAGACAATGTACTTCACCAGTTACCATAACACTTAATCAACAGACAATGTACTTCACCAGTTAAGTAGACAACAGACAATGTACTTCACCAGTTAAGTAGACAACAGACAATGTACTTCACCAGTTAACATAACACTTAATCAACAGACAATGTACTTCACCAGTTAAGTAGACAACAGACAATGTACTTCACCAGTTAACATAACACTTAATCAACAGACAATGTACTTCACCAGTTAACATAACACTTAATCAACAGACGATGTACTTCACCAGTTAACATAACACTTAATCAACAGACAATGTACTTCACCAGTTAACATAACACTTAATCAACAGACAATGTACTTCACCAGTTAAGTAGACAACAGACAATGTACTTCACCAGTTAACATAACACTTAATCAACAGACAATGTACTTCACCAGTTAACATAACACTTAATTAACAGACAATGTACTTCACCAGTTAACATAACACTTAATCAACAGACAATGTACTTCACCAGTTAAGATAACACTTAATCAACAGACAATGTACTTCGCTAGTTAAGTAGACAACAGACAATGTACTTCACCAGTTAACATAACACTTAATCAACAATGTACTTCACCAGTTAACATAACACTTAATCAACAGACAATGTACTTCACCAGTTAAGTAGACAACAGACAATGTACTTCACCAGTTAACATAACACTTAATCAACAGACAATGTACTTCACCAGTTAAGTAGACAACAGACAATGTACTTCACCAGTTAACATAACACTTAATCAACAGACAATGTACTTCACCAGTTAACATAACACTTAATCAACAGACAATGTTCTTCACCAGTTAACATAACACTTAATCAACAGACAATGTACTTCACCGGTTAACATAACACTTAATCAACAGACAATGTACTTCACCAGTTAACATAACACTTAATCAACAGACAATGTACTTCACCAGTTAACATAACACTTAATCAACAGACAATGTACTTCACCGGTTAACATAACACTTAATCAACAGACAATGTACTTCACCAGTTAACATAACACTTAATCAACAGACAATGTACTTCACCAGTTAACATAACACTTAATCAACAATGTACTTCACCAGTCAACATAACACTTAATCAACAGACAATGTACTTCACCAGTTAAGATAACACTTAATCAACAGACAATGTTCTTCACCAGTTAAGTAGACAACAGACAGTGTACTTCACCAGTTAAGTAGACAACAGACAATGTACTTCACCAGTTAACATAACACTTAATCAACAGGCAATGTACTTCGCCAGTTAAGTAGACAACAGACAGTGTACTTCACCAGTTAAGTAGACAACAGACAATGTACTTCACCAGTGAACATAACACTTAATCAACAGACAATGTACTTCACCAGTTAAGTAGACAACAGACAATGTACTTCACCAGTTAACATAACACTTAATCAACAGACAATGTACTTCACCAGTTAACATAACACTTAATCAACAGACAATGTACTTCACCAGTTAACATAACACTTAATCAACAGACAATGTACTTCACCAGTTAACATAACACTTAATCAACAGACAATGTACTTCACCAGTTAACATAACACTTAATCAACAGACAATGTACTTCACCAGTTAACATAACACTTAATCAACAGACAATGTACTTCACCAGTTAAGTAGACAACAGACAATGTACTTCACCAGTTAACATAACACTTAATCAACAGACAATGTACTTCACCAGTTAATTAGACAACATACAATGTACTTCACCAGTTAAGTAGACAACAGACAATGTACTTCACCAGTTAACATAACACTTAATCAACAGACAATGTACTTCACCAGTTAACATAACACTTAATCAACAGACAATGTACTTCACCAGTTAACATAACACTTAATCAACAGACAATGTACTTCACCAGTTAAGTAGACAACAGACAATGTACTTCACCAGTTAAGTAGACAACAGACAATGTACTTCACCAGTTAACATAACACTTAATCAACAGACAATGTACTTCACCAGTTAACATAACACTTAATCAACAGACAATGTACTTCACCAGTTAACATAACACTTAATCAACAGACAATGTACTTCACCAGTTAAGTAGACAACAGACAATGTACTTCACCAGTTAACATAACACTTAATCAACAGACAATGTACTTCACCAGTTAACATAACACTTAATTAACAGACAATGTACTTCACCAGTTAACATAACACTTAATTAACAGACAATGTACTTCACCAGTTAACATAACACTTAATCAACAGACAATGTACTTCACCAGTTAAGTAGACAACAGACAATGTACTTCACCAGTTAACACAACACTTAATCAACAGACAATGTTCTTCACCAGTTAAGTAGACAACAGACAATGTACTTCACCGGTTAACATAACACTTAATCAACAGACAATGTACTTCACCAGTTAACATAACACTTAATTAACAGACAATGTACTTCACCAGTTAACATAACACTTAATCAACAATGTACTTCACCAGTTAACATAACACTTAATCAACAGACAATGTACTTCACCAGTTAAGTAGACAACAGACAATGTACTTCACCAGTTAAGATAACACTTAATCAACAGACAATGTACTTCACCAGTTAACACAACACTTAATCAACAGACAATGTACTTCACCAGTTAAGTAGACAACAGACAATGTACTTCACCAGTTAAGATAACACTTAATCAACAGACAATGTACTTCACCAGTTAACATCACACTTAATCAACAGACAATGTACTTCACCGGTTAACATAACACTTAATCAACAGACAATGTACTTCACCAGTTAACACAACACTTAATCAACAGACAATGTACTTCACCAGTTAAGATAACACTTAATCAACAGACAATGTACTTCACCAGTTAACATAACACTTAATTAACAGACAATGTACTTCACCAGTTAACATAACACTTAATCAACAGACAATGTACTTCACCAGTTAACATCACACTTAATAACCAGACAATGTACTTCACCAGTTAAGTAGACAACAGACAATGTACTTCACCAGTTAACATAACACTTAATCAACAGACAATGTACTTCACCAGTTAAGATAACACTTAATCAACAGACAATGTACTTCGCTAGTTAAGTAGACAACAGACAATGTACTTCACCAGTTAACATAACACTTAATCAACAGACAATGTACTTCACCAGTTAAGTAGACAACAGACAATGTACTTCACCAGTTAACATAACACTTAATCAACAGACAATGTACTTCACCAGTTAAGATAACACTTAATCAACAGACAATGTACTTCGCTAGTTAAGTAGACAACAGACAATGTACTTCACCAGTTAACATAACACTTAATCAACAATGTACTTCACCAGTTAACATAACACTTAATCAACAGACAATGTACTTCACCAGTTAAGTAGACAACAGACAATGTACTTCACCAGTTAACATAACACTTAATCAACAGACAATGTTCTTCA
Organism: Pecten maximus; assembly: GCF_902652985.1. Classification (NCBI taxonomy): domain Eukaryota; kingdom Metazoa; phylum Mollusca; class Bivalvia; order Pectinida; family Pectinidae; genus Pecten; species Pecten maximus. The sequence goes on from NW_022980295.1 coordinate 11,001, forward strand.
CCAGTTAACATAACACTTAATCAACAGACAATGTACTTCACCAGTTAACATAACACTTAATCAACAGGCAATGTACTTCGCCAGTTAAGTAGACAACAGACAGTGTACTTCACCAGTTAACATAACACTTAATCAACAGACAATGTACTTCACCAGTTAACATAACACTAAATCAACAGACAATGTACTTCACCAGTTAAGATAACACTTAATCAACAGACAATGTACTTCGCCAGTTAACATAACACTTAATCAACAGACAATGTACTTCACCAGTTAACATAACACTTAATCAACAGACAATGTACTTCGCCAGTTAAGTAGACAACAGACAATGTACTTCACCAGTTAACATAACACTTAATCAACAATGTACTTCACCAGTCAACATAACACTTAATCAACAGACAATGTACTTCGCCAGTTAACACAACACTTAATCAACAGACAATGTACTTCACCAGTTAAGATAACACTTAATCAACAGACAATGTACTTCACCAGTTAACATAACACTTAATCAACAGACAATGTACTTCACCAGTTAACATAACACTTAATCAACAGACAATGTACTTCACCAGTTAACATAACACTTAATCAACAGACAATGTACTTCACCAGTTAACATAACACTTAATCAACAGACAATGTACTTTACCAGTTAACATAACACTTAATCAACAGACAATGTACTTCACCAGTTAAGTAGACAACAGACAATGTACTTCACCAGTTAAGTAGACAACAGACAATGTACTTCACCAGTTAACATAACACTTAATCAACAGACAATGTACTTCACCAGTTAAGTAGACAACAGACAATGTACTTCACCAGTTAACATAACACTTAATCAACAGACAATGTACTTCACCAGTTAACATAACACTTAATCAACAGACAATCTACTTCACCAGTTAACATAACACTTAATCAACAGACAATGTACTTCACCAGTTAACATAACACTTAATCAACAGACAATGTACTTCACCAGTTAAGTAGACAACAGACAATGTACTTCACCAGTTAACATAACACTTAATCAACAGACAATGTACTTCACCAGTTAACATAACACTTAATTAACAGACAATGTACTTCACCAGTTAACATAACACTTAATTAACAGACAATGTACTTCACCAGTTAACATAACACTTAATCAACAGACAATGTACTTCACCAGTTAAGTAGACAACAGACAATGTACTTCACCAGTTAACACAACACTTAATCAACAGACAATGTTCTTCACCAGTTAAGTAGACAACAGACAATGTACTTCACCGGTTAACATAACACTTAATCAACAGACAATGTACTTCACCAGTTAACATAACACTTAATTAACAGACAATGTACTTCACCAGTTAACATAACACTTAATCAACAATGTACTTCACCAGTTAACATAACACTTAATCAACAGACAATGTACTTCACCAGTTAAGTAGACAACAGACAATGTACTTCACCAGTTAAGATAACACTTAATAAACAGACAATGTACTTCACCAGTTAACACAACACTTAATCAACAGACAATGTACTTCACCAGTTAAGTAGACAACAGACAATGTACTTGACCAGTTAAGATAACACTTAATCAACAGACAATGTACTTCACCAGTTAACATAACACTTAATCAACAGACAATGTACTTCACCGGTTAACATAACACTTAATCAACAGACAATGTACTTCACCAGTTAACACAACACTTAATCAACAGACAATGTACTTCACCAGTTAAGATAACACTTAATCAACAGACAATGTACTTCACCAGTTAACATAACACTTAATTAACAGACAATGTACTTCACCAGTTAACATAACACTTAATCAACAGACAATGTACTTCACCAGTTAACATAACACTTAATAACCAGACAATGTACTTCACCAGTTAAGTAGACAACAGACAATGTACTTCACCAGTTAACATAACACTTAATCAACAGACAATGTACTTCACCAGTTAAGATAACACTTAATCAACAGACAATGTACTTCGCTAGTTAAGTAGACAACAGACAATGTACTTCACCAGTTAACATAACACTTAATCAACAGACAATGTACTTCACCAGTTAAGTAGACAACAGACAATGTACTTCACCAGTTAACATAACACTTAATCAACAGACAATGTACTTCACCAGTTAAGATAACACTTAATCAACAGACAATGTACTTCGCTAGTTAAGTAGACAACAGACAATGTACTTCACCAGTTAACATAACACTTAATCAACAATGTACTTCACCAGTTAACATAACACTTAATCAACAGACAATGTACTTCACCAGTTAAGTAGACAACAGACAATGTACTTCACCAGTTAACATAACACTTAATCAACAGACAATGTTCTTCACCAGTTAACATAACACTTAATCAACAGACAATGTACTTCACCAGTTAACATAACACTTAATCAACAGGCAATGTACTTCGCCAGTTAAGTAGACAACAGACAGTGTACTTCACCAGTTAACATAACACTTAATCAACAGACAATGTACTTCCCCAGTTAACATAACACTAAATCAACAGACAATGTACTTCACCAGTTAAGATAACACTTAATCAACAGACAATGTACTTCGCCAGTTAACATAACACTTAATCAACAGACAATGTACTTCACCAGTTAACATAACACTTAATCAACAGACAATGTACTTCGCCAGTTAAGTAGACAACAGACAATGTACTTCACCAGTTAACATAACACTTAATCAACAATGTACTTCACCAGTCAACATAACACTTAATCAACAGACAATGTACTTCGCCAGTTAACACAACACTTAATCAACAGACAATGTACTTCACCAGTTAAGATAACACTTAATCAACAGACAATGTACTTCACCAGTTAACATAACACTTAATCAACAGACAATGTACTTCACCAGTTAACATAACACTTAATCAACAGACAATGTACTTCACCAGTTAACATAACACTTAATCAACAGACAATGTACTTCACCAGTTAACATAACACTTAATCAACAGACAATGTACTTCACCAGTTAAGTAGACAACAGACAATGTACTTCACCAGTTAAGTAGACAACAGACAATGTACTTCACCAGTTAACATAACACTTAATCAACAGACAATGTACCTCACCAGTTAACATAACACTTAACCAACAGACAATGTACTTCGCCAGTTAAGTAGAGAACAGACAATGTACTTCACCAGTTAACATAACACTTAATCAACAGACAATGTACCTCACCAGTTAAGTAGACAACAGACAATGTACTTCACCAGTTAACATGACACTTATTCAACAGACAATGTACTTCACCAGTTAAGTAGACAACAGACAATGTACTTCACCGGTTAAGTAGACAACAGACAATGTACTTCACCGGTTAAGTAGACAACAGACAATGTACTTCACCAGTTAACATAACACCTAATCAACAGACAATGTACTTCATCAGTTAACATAACACTTAATCAACAGACAATGTACTTCACCAGTTAACACAACACTTAATCAACAGACAATGTACTTCGCTAGTTAACATAACACTTAATCAACAGACAATGTACTTCACCAGTTAACATAACACTTAATCAACAATGTACTTCACCAGTTAACATAACACTTAATCAACAGACAATGTACTTCACCAGTTAACATAACACTTAATCAACAGACAATGTACTTCACCAGTTAAGTAGACAACAGACAATGTACTTCACCAGTTAACATAACACTTAATCAACAGACAATGTACTTCACCTGTTAAGTAGACAACAGACAATGTACTTCACCAGTTAACATAACACGTAATCAACAGACAATGTACTTCACCAGTTAACATAACACTTAATTAACAGACAATGTACTTCACCAGTTAACATAACACTTAATTAACAGACAATGTACTTCACCAGTTAACATAACACTTAATCAACAGACAATGTACTTCACCAGTTAAGTAGACAACAGACAATGTACTTCACCAGTTAACACAACACTTAATCAACAGACAATGTTCTTCACCAGTTAAGTAGACAACAGACAATGTACTTCACCGGTTAACATAACACTTAATCAACAGACAATGTACTTCACCAGTTAACATAACACTTAATTAACAGACAATGTACTTCACCAGTTAACATAACACTTAATCAACAATGTACTTCACCAGTTAACATAACACTTAATCAACAGACAATGTACTTCACCAGTTAAGTAGACAACAGACAATGTACTTCACCAGTTAAGATAACACTTAATCAACAGACAATGTACTTCACCAGTTAACATAACACTTAATCAACAGACAATGTACTTCACCAGTTAACACAACACGTAATCAACAGACAATGTACTTCACCAGTTAAGTAGACAACAGACAATGTACTTCACCAGTTAAGATAACACTTAATCAACAGACAATGTACTTCACCAGTTAACATAACACTTAATCAACAGACAATGTACTTCACCGGTTAACATAACACTTAATCAACAGACAATGTACTTCACCAGTTAACACAACACTTAATCAACAGACAATGTACTTCACCAGTTAAGATAACACTTAATCAACAGACAATGTACTTCACCAGTTAACATAACACTTAATTAACAGACAATGTACTTCACCAGTTAACATAACACTTAATCAACAGACAATGTACTTCACCAGTTAACATAACACTTAATAACCAGACAATGTACTTCACCAGTTAAGTAGACAACAGACAATGTACTTCACCAGTTAACATAACACTTAATCAACAGACAATGTACTTCACCAGTTAAGATAACACTTAATCAACAGACAATGTACTTCGCTAGTTAAGTAGACAACAGACAATGTACTTCACCAGTTAACATAACACTTAATCAACAGACAATGTACTTCACCAGTTAAGTAGACAACAGACAATGTACTTCACCAGTTAACATAACACTTAATCAACAGACAATGTACTTCACCAGTTAAGATAACACTTAATCAACAGACAATGTACTTCGCTAGTTAAGTAGACAACAGACAATGTACTTCACCAGTTAACATAACACTTAATCAATAATGTACTTCACCAGTTAACATAACACTTAATCAACAGACAATGTACTTCACCAGTTAAGTAGACAACAGACAATGTACTTCACCAGTTAACATAACACTTAATCAACAGACAATGTTCTTCACCAGTTAACATAACACTTAATCAACAGACAATGTACTTCACCAGTTAACATAACACTTAATCAACAGGCAATGTACTTCGCCAGTTAAGTAGACAACAGACAGTGTACTTCACCAGTTAACATAACACTTAATCAACAGACAATGTACTTCACCAGTTAACATAACACTAAATCAACAGACAATGTACTTCACCAGTTAAGATAACACTTAATCAACAGACAATGTACTTCGCCAGTTAACATAACACTTAATCAACAGACAATGTACTTCACCAGTTAACATAACACTTAATCAACAGACAATGTACTTCGCCAGTTAAGTAGACAACAGACAATGTACTTCACCAGTTAACATAACACTTAATCAACAATGTACTTCACCAGTCAACATAACACTTAATCAACAGACAATGTACTTCGCCAGTTAATACAACACTTAATCAACAGACAATGTACTTCACCAGTTAAGATAACACTTAATCAACAGACAATGTACTTCACCAGTTAACATAACACTTAATCAACAGACAATGTACTTCACCAGTTAACATAACACTTAATCAACAGACAATGTACTTCACCAGTTAACATAACACTTAATCAACAGACAATGTACTTCACCAGTTAACATAACATTTAATCAACAGACAATGTACTTCACCAGTTAACATAACACTTAATCAACAGACAATGTACTTCACCAGTTAAGTAGACAACAGACAATGTACTTCACCAGTTAAGTAGACAACAGACAATGTACTTCACCAGTTAACATAACACTTAATCAACAGACAATGTACTTCACCAGTTAAGTAGACAACAGACAATGTACTTCACCAGTTAACATAACACTTAATCAACAGACAATGTACTTCACCAGTTAACATAACACTTAATCAACAGACAATGTACTTCACCAGTTAACATAACACTTAATCAACAGACAATGTACTTCACCAGTTAACATAACACTTAATCAACAGACAATGTACTTCACCAGTTAACATAACACTTAATCAACAGACAATGTACTTCACCAGTTAAGTAGACAACAGACAATGTACTTCACCAGTTAACATAACACTTAATCAACAGACAATGTACTTCACCAGTTAACATAACACTTAATTAACAGACAATGTACTTCACCAGTTAACATAACACTTAATTAACAGACAATGTACTTCACCAGTTAACATAACACTTAATCAACAGACAATGTACTTCACCAGTTAAGTAGACAACAGACAATGTACTTCACCAGTTAACACAACACTTAATCAACAGACAATGTTCTTCACCAGTTAAGTAGACAACAGACAATGTACTTCACCGGTTAACATAACACTTAATCAACAGACAATGTACTTCACCAGTTAACATAACACTTAATTAACAGACAATGTACTTCACCAGTTAACATAACACTTAATCAACAATGTACTTCACCAGTTAACATAACACTTAATCAACAGACAATGTACTTCACCAGTTAAGTAGACAACAGACAATGTACTTCACCAGTTAAGATAACACTTAATCAACAGACAATGTACTTCACCAGTTAACACAACACTTAATCAACAGACAATGTACTTCACCAGTTAAGTAGACAACAGACAATGTACTTCACCAGTTAAGATAACACTTAATCAACAGACAATGTACTTCACCAGTTAACATAACACTTAATCAACAGACAATGTACTTCACCGGTTAACATAACACTTAATCAACAGACAATGTACTTCACCAGTTAACACAACACTTAATCAACAGACAATGTACTTCACCAGTTAAGATAACACTTAATCAACAAACAATGTACTTCACCAGTTAACATAACACTTAATTAACAGACAATGTACTTCACCAGTTAACATAACACTTAATCAACAGACAATGTACTTCACCAGTTAACATAACACTTAATAACCAGACAATGTACTTCACCAGTTAAGTAGACAACAGACAATATACTTCACCAGTTAACATAACACTTAATCAACAGACAATGTACTTCAACAGTTAAGATAACACTTAATCAACAGACAATGTACTTCGCTAGTTAAGTAGACAACAGACAATGTACTTCACCAGTTAACATAACACTTAATCAACAGACAATGTACTTCACCAGTTAAGTAGACAACAGACAATGTACTTCACCAGTTAACATAACACTTAATCAACAGACAATGTACTTCACCAGTTAAGATAACACTTAATCAACAGACAATGTACTTCGCTAGTTAAGTAGACAACAGACAATGTACTTCACCAGTTAACATAACACTTAATCAACAATGTACTTCACCAGTTAACATAACACTTAATCAACAGACAATGTACTTCACCAGTTAAGTAGACAACAGACAATGTACTTCACCAGTTAACATAACACTTAATCAACAGACAATGTTCTTCACCAGTTAACATAACACTTAATCAACAGACAATGTACTTCACCAGTTAAGTAGACAACAGACAATGTACTTCACCAGTTAACATAACACTTAATCAACAGACAATGTACTTCACCAGTTAACATAACACTTAATCAACAGGCAATGTACTTCGCCAGTTAAGTAGACAACAGACAGTGTACTTCACCAGTTAACATAACACTTAATCAACAGACAATGTACTTCACCAGTTAACATAACACTAAATCAACAGACAATGTACTTCACCAGTTAAGATAACACTTAATCAACAGACAATGTACTTCGCCAGTTAACATAACACCTAATCAACAGACAATGTACTTCACCAGTTAACATAACACTTAATCAACAGACAATGTACTTCGCCAGTTAAGTAGACAACAGACAATGTACTTCACCAGTTAACATAACACTTAATCAACAATGTACTTCACAAGTCAACATAACACTTAATCAACAGACAATGTACTTCGCCAGTTAACACAACACTTAATCAACAGACAATGTACTTCACCAGTTAAGATAACACTTAATCAACAGACAATGTACTTCACCAGTTAACATAACACTTAATCAACAGACAATGTACTTCACCAGTTAACATAACACTTAATCAACAGACAATGTACTTCACCAGTTAACATAACACTTAATCAACAGACAATGTACTTCACCAGTTAACATAACACTTAATCAACAGACAATGTACTTCACCAGTTAAGTAGACAACAGACAATGTACTTCACCAGTTAACATAACACTTAATCAACAGACAATGTACCTCACCAGTTAACATAACACTTAACCAACAGACAATGTACTTCACCAGTTAACATAACACTTAATCAACAGACAATGTACTTCACCAGTTAAGTAGACAACAGACAATGTACTTCACCAGTTAACATAACACTTAATCAACAGACAATGTACCTCACCAGTTAACATAACACTTAACCAACAGACAATGTACTTCGCCAGTTAAGTAGACAACAGACAATGTACTTCACCAGTTAACATAACACTTAATCAACAAACAATGTACCTCACCAGTTAAGTAGACAACAGACAATGTACTTCACCAGTTAACATGACACTTAATCAACAGACAATGTACTTCACCAGTTAAGTAGACAACAGACAATGTACTTCACCGGTTAAGTAGACAACAGACAATGTACTTCACCGGTTAAGTAGACAACAGACAATGTACTTCACCAGTTAACATAACACCTAATCAACAGACAATGTACTTCACCAGTTAACATAACACTTAATCAACAGACAATGTACTTCACCAGTTAACACAACACTTAATCAACAGACAATGTACTTCGCTAGTTAACATAACACTTAATCAACAGACAATGTACTTCACCAGTTAAGTAGACAACAGACAATGTACTTCACCAGTTAAGATAACACTTAATCAACAGACAATGTACTTCACCAGTTAACACAACACTTAATCAACAGACAATGTACTTCACCAGTTAAGATAACACTTAATCAACAGACAATGTACTTCACCAGTTAAGTAGCAGTTTTTCGCATACGATCAATACTATTGTCTCACAAAAACGACGTCGGTTTTAACTGATAAAAAATCTAATGTATAATGAAAAAAAAACCCCTATGAAACATTATTTAATCTTGAATATTACGCAAGAAATGCAATTTTGTTTATTTTTTTGTGAAAACGTAGAAAACGTACGGATGGTGAAAAAGAATCGTTAATATCTCCGTAATTACGACAGTGAAAACAATGTCAGGTGTTTGATGTCATTCACCAAAAAAGTCATTCCCCCGAAAACTGGTAATATTTTTGACATGAAGATGCTATTATTTCAAGTATACACATACAACATACAGGCAAATCTTTTTTTTTCAAACGCAAAGCTGCACTAAGAAAGGATTGCTTTCTTCCTCCAGAGATGACGTGCCTGATGATGTTCATGTTATTCTATTAGTGTCTTTCATCTTTCATTGTGTGCGTGCATGAAAACAATGAAAACGTATCAATAATCCTTCCATGTAGGTAACATTATTGTGATATTTCAGTGGATTTTCAGGAATAACCTCACTATCTTCCAGTGTGGCTAATTAACCCAGGCATGGATAGTCTATAATACTCGTTTTCCTTTTTTTGTTGGCTGAAAAACACATCGTGCTATGATAGATGTTTGTAGAACATGAGTGACGCAGCTTTTTCGAACATGGTGCGTGCGAAACGGAAAGGTGCAGAACGTCACTCAAAAATAAGAAAATTAGTATTCTTTTGTTTTGTTATACATAAAACAATGTCGTTTAATATTGGTAAGTGGTTTTTACAAAGGATTCGAAAGGTGATGTCGTCGGTACATTGCTCTTAAAAGTAACCTGAGAAAGTAAACATCTATCCCCGATCAATTCCATGAAGCTATTGTGACAGACAGCTTGTCTACAATAGCGACATCTCTAAGTGTATCATCTGAATGTGTCTCTACACCGACATTGTGAACGCAGTATACTATTTCATATATCATAACTTTGTTCACTCACGACACACCGCGACATGGAAAGTAGATAATTCAGCATTTAGCTGATTTCTAATTTCTGTTAAAGACAAAACACTTTATTATAAAAACAATAACTAAGAAAGAAGGTAATATTTATTAAATAGCAAAGAGCCGCCGGAACGTTGAATTGGCAGAAAAACCAATAGCGCGTGCTCCATTTCTCGCGATTATTTTTTTTCAGAGCCTCCTCATGGCAAAGAAATAAACTTTCAAATAAAGTAAATGAAAAGTATTTGATGCGAGTACAGACCTTGATTTCGTGTTATCCTTGTGTAAAGGTAAAATCACACCAATGATATGATTATTATTGTTATCGTGATGTCGGGCGTCACGCTGAGCAGACATCTCTGCTGTATTTGAAAAAAATTAGTAATAAGGTAGCAATGTCTGTGTCGTGTGATTTGTTGACTGTAAGATATAGAGTAGTTAAGACAGCCGACAGTATACATGGTATTGAGTTTTTTACGAGACGTGTAACGCCATCTTGGCGACACCGACTGGATTATTTCAGACGATACTGAAACGATTCTTCAAATTCCTGCGCTTCCGAGAGCTTATAGGGCTCTTCTGGCTGCGCAGGCGCCAGAAACTTCGCTCTTTACCGGCAACAGATGCGAAAGAAAAAGGTACAAATCCATCCCACGAATCCACTGTCATACCTTACGGGTGGAGGAAAAGTAAAGTGACTTATTTATTAACAACATTTTGTATTCTTGTGTTTAAATATATTTCAAACTTGCAATAATATTCTAAATCTTTCGATTCAAGGGGAAATACCTTACTATTGTACTCCCCTTCTGCAACATTACTGTCAATACTTCGGCCTAGTCAGGTTAGTTTAACGTAAACATATTAATTAGTATACTGTGGTATATAGGCCTAGTCAGGTTAGTTTAACGTAAACATATTAATTAGTAGACTGTGGTTAGTGGGCGTAGTCAGGTTAGTGTAACGTTAACATTAATTAGTATACTGTGGTTAGTGGGCCTAGTCAGGTTAGTGTAACGTTAACAGATTAATTAGTATACTGTGGTTAGTGGACCTAGTCAGGTTAGTGTAACGTTAACAGATTAATTAGTATACTGTGGTTAGTGGGCCTAGTCAGGTTAGTGTAACGTTAACATATTAATTAGTATACTGTGGTTAGTGGGCCTAGTCAGGTTAGTGTAACGTTAACAGATTAATTAGTACAAATGTATACTGTGGTTAGTGGGCCTAGTCAGGTTAGTGTAACGTTAACAGATTAATTAGTATAGTGTGGTTAGTGGGCCTAGTCAGGTTAGTGTAACGTTAACAGATTAATTAGTATACTGTGGTTAGTGGGCCTAGTCAGGTTAGTGTAACGTTAAGAGATTGATTAGTATACTGTGGTTAGTGGGACTAGTCAGGTTAGTGTAACGTTAAGAGATTAATTAGTATAGTGTGGTTAGTGGGCCTAGTCAGGTTAGTGTAACGTTAACAGATTAATTAGTATACTGTGGTTAGTGGGCCTAGTCAGGTTAGTGTAACGTTAAGAGATTGATTAGTATACTGTGGTTAGTGGGCCTAGTCAGGTTAGTGTAACGTTAACATATTAATTAGTATACTATGGTGAGTAGGCCTAGTCAGGTTAGTGTAACGTTAACATATTAATTAGTATACTGTGGTTAGTAGGCCTAGTCAGGTTAGTTTAACGTAAACATATTAATTAGTATAGTGTGGTTAGTGGGCCTAGTAAGGTTAGTGTAACGTTAACAGATTAATTAGTATACTGTGGTATATAGGCCTAGTCAGGTTAGTTTAACGTAAACATATTAATTAGTAGACTGTGGTTAGTGGGCGTAGTCAGGTTAGTGTAACGTTAACATTAATTAGTATACTGTGGTTAGTGGGCCTAGTCAGGTTAGTGTAACGTTAACAGATTAATTAGTACAAATGTATACTGTGGTTAGTGGGCCTAGTCAGGTTAGTGTAACGTTAACAGATTAATTAGTACAAATGTATACTGTGGTTAGTGGGCCTAGTCAGGTTAGTGTAACGTAAACAGATTAATTAGTATACTGTGGTTAGTGGGACTAGTCAGGTTAGTGTAACGTTAACAGATTAATTAGTATACTGTGGTTAGTGGGCCTGTAATGGATCTGTATAAATCCCCTCAGCAATCAGGAATTTCAATTTATAATCAACATCACTGTATGACGTTAACTGTTGAGGACACCTGACTCTTTTATTGCTTCAGTTTATTTTACAAGGTGATACACAAACTGGAAGGCAAAATACTCATATTTTACAAAACTGGCATACACGGAAAAATGAATTGGGTTTAGCATACAATCCCTCCATTACTCAAATCATGAACTTGAGGAATATCATTCAGAATGTGGTTTGGCAAAAGCTTGTGAAATAAATGTAGCATGTAATATTTTCAAATTGGACATAACTGTCTAAAGGACCTGTTGCAGGATGGCCCACTAAGGAATTCTTTGTAAAACATTTTATTTTGATAAAAGATATCAAAATACACATGGAATGGCCTATTATTTTTTATTTTTATTTTTGATGCGATTACAGCGCCACCTTTTACTGATTTCGATTGAAAATTTTACCAAGAGATTTCAAATGCCGCTAGTATCGTAATGAAAAAATATTTTCTGCCTTACCATAAACACACTCTACCAAAATGAACTATTTTTTAATATTGTATGCCCGACTTGTGAATTTATTTTGCAGAATTCACAATATACATGGAAATGGATAGTATCCCCGTCTGACCAGTAGAGATTAGAGGAGGACAAGTTACAGGAATTAGTATCCCCGTCTAACCAGTACAGATTAGAGTAGGACAAGCTACAGGAATTAGTACTCCCGTCTGACCAGTAGAGATTAGAGGTGGACAAGTTACAGGAATAAATATCCCCGTCTGACCAGTAGAGATTAGAGGAGGACAAGTTACAGGAATTAGTATCCCGTCTAACCAGTAGAGATTAGAGGAGGACAGGTTACAGGAATTAGTACTCCCGTCTAACCAGTAGAGATTAGAGGAGGACAAGTTACAGGAATAAATATCCCCGTCTGACCAGTAGAGATTAGAGGAGGACAAGTTACAGGAATTAGTATCCCGTCTAACCAGTAGAGATTAGAGGACAAGTTACAGGAATTAGTACTCCCGTCTAACCAGTAGAGATTAGAGGAGGACAAGTTACAGGAATTAGTACTCCCGTCTAACCAGTAGAGATTAGGGGAGGACAAGTTACAGGAATTAGTATCCCCGTCTGACCAGTAGAGATTAGAGGACAAGTTACAGGAATTAGTATGCCCGTCTAACCAGTAGAGATTAGAGGAGGACAAGTTACAGGAATTAGTATCCCCGTCTAACCAGTAGAGATTAGAGGAGGACAAGTTACAGGAATTAGTATCCCGTCTAACCAGTAGAGATTAGAGGAGGACAGGTTACAGGAATTAGTACTCTCGTCTAACCAGTAGAGATTAGAGGAGGACAAGTTACAGGAATAAATATCCCCGTCTGACCAGTAGAGATTAGAGGAGGACAAGTTACAGGAATTAGTATCCCCGTCTAACCAGTAGAGATTAGAGGAGGACAAGTTACAGGAATTAGTATCCCGTCTAACCAGTAGAGATTAGAGGACAAGTTACAGGAATTAGTATCCCGTCTAACCAGTAGAGATTAGAGGAGGACAAGTTACAGGAATTAGTACTCCCGTCTAACCAGTAGAGATTAGAGGAGGACAAGTTACAGGAATTAGTACTCCCGTCTAACCAGTAGAGATTAGGGGAGGACAAGTTACAGGAATTAGTATCCCCGTCTAACCAGTAGAGATTAGAGGACAAGTTACAGGAATTAGTATCCCCGTCTAACCAGTAGAGATTAGAGGACAAGTTACAGGAATTAGTACTCCCGTCTAACCAGTAGAGATTAGAGGACAAGTTACAGGAATTAGTATCCCCGTCTAACCAGTAGAGATCTGAGGAGGACAAGTTACAGGAATTAGTACTCCCGTCTAACCAGTAGAGATGAGAGGAGGACAAGTTACAGGAATTAGTACTCCCGTCTAACCAGTAGAGATTAGAGGAGGACAAGTTACAGGAATTAGTACTCCCGTCTAACCAGTAGAGATTAGGGGAGGACAAGTTACAGGAATTAGTATCCCCGTCTGACCATTAGAGATTAGAGGACAAGTTACAGGAATTAGTATGCCCGTCTAACCAGTAGAGATTAGAGGAGGACAAGTTACAGGAATTAGTATCCCCGTCTAACCAGTAGAGATTAGAGGAGGACAAGTTACAGGAATTAGTATCCCGTCTAACCAGTAGAGATTAGAGGAGGACAGGTTACAGGAATTAGTACTCCCGTCTAACCAGTAGAGATTAGAGGAGGACAAGTTACAGGAATAAATATCCCCGTCTGACCAGTAGAGATTAGAGGAGGACAAGTTACAGGAATTAGTACTCCCGTCTGACCAGTAGAGATTAGAGGAGGACAAGTTACAGGAATTAGTATCCCGTCTAACCAGTAGAGATTAGAGGAGGACAGGTTACAGGAATTAGTACTCCCGTCTAACCAGTAGAGATTAGAGGAGGACAAGTTACAGGAATAAATATCCCCGTCTGACCAGTAGAGATTAGAGGAGGACAAGTTACAGGAATTAGTATCCCGTCTAACCAGTAGAGATTAGAGGACAAGTTACAGGAATTAGTACTCCCGTCTAACCAGTAGAGATTAGAGGAGGACAAGTTACAGGAATTAGTACTCCCGTCTAACCAGTAGAGATTAGGGGAGGACAAGTTACAGGAATTAGTATCCCCGTCTGACCAGTAGAGATTAGAGGACAAGTTACAGGAATTAGTATCCCGTCTAACCAGTAGAGATTAGAGGAGGACAAGTTACAGGAATTAGTATCCCCGTCTAACCAGTAGAGATTAGAGGAGGACAAGTTACAGGAATTAGTATCCCGTCTAACCAGTAGAGATTAGAGGAGGACAGGTTACAGGAATTAGTACTCCCGTCTAACCAGTAGAGATTAGAGGAGGACAAGTTACAGGAATAAATATCCCCGTCTGACCAGTAGAGATTAGAGGAGGACAAGTTACAGGAATTAGTATCCCCGTCTAACCAGTAGAGATTAGAGGAGGACAAGTTACAGGAATTAGTATCCCGTCTAACCAGTAGAGATTAGAGGACAAGTTACAGGAATTAGTATCCCGTCTAACCAGTAGAGATTAGAGGAGGACAAGTTACAGGAATTAGTACTCCCGTCTAACCAGTAGTGATTAGAGGAGGACAAGTTACAGGAATTAGTACTCCCGTCTAACCAGTAGAGATTAGGGGAGGACAAGTTACAGGAATTAGTATCCCCGTCTGACCAGTAGAGATTAGAGGACAAGTTACAGGAATTAGTATCCCCGTCTAACCAGTAGAGATTAGAGGACAAGTTACAGGAATTAGTACTCCCGTCTAACCAGTAGAGATTAGAGGACAAGTTAGAGGAATTAGTATCCTCGTCTAACCAGTAGAGATCTGAGGAGGACAAGTTACAGGAATTAGTACTCCCGTCTAACCAGTAGAGATGAGAGGAGGACAAGTTACAGGAATTAGTATCCCCGTCTAACCAGTAGAGATTAGAGGAGGACAAGTTACAGGAATTAGTATCCCGTCTAACCAGTAGAGATTAGAGGACAAGTTACAGGAATTAGTATCCCCGTCTAACCAGTAGAGATTAGAGGAGGACAAGTTACAGGAATTAGTATCCCGTCTGACCAGTAGAGATTACAGGAGGACAAGTTACAGGAATTAGTATCCCCGTCTAACCAGTAGAGATTAGAGGACAAGTTACAGGAATTAGTATCCCCGTCTAACCAGTAGAGATTAGAGGAGGACAAGTTACAGGAATTAGTATCCCCGTCTAACCAGTAGAGATTAGAGGTGGACAAGTTACAGGAATTAGTACTCCCGTCTAACCAGTAGAGATTAGAGTAGGACAAGTTACAGGAATTAGTATCCCCGTCTAACCAGTAGAGATTAGAGGTGGACAAGTTACAGGAATTAGTATCCCCGTCTAACCAGTAGAGATTAGAGGACAAGTTACAGGAATTAGTATCCCGTCTAACCAGTAGAGATTAGAGGAGGACAAGCTACAGGAATTAGTATCCCCGTCTAACCAGTAGAGATTAGAGGACAAGTTACAGGAATTAGTATCCCGTCTAACCAGTAGAGATTAGAGTAGGACAAGTTACATGAATTAGTACTCCCGTCTAACCAGTAGAGATTAGAGGAGGACAAGTTACAGGAATTAGTATCCCCGTCTAACCAGTAGAGATCTGAGGAGGACAAGTTACAGGAATTAGTATCCCCGTCTAACCAGTAGAGATTAGGGGACAAGTTACAGGAATTAGTACTCCCGTCTAACCAGTAGAGATTAGAGGAGGACAAGTTACAGGAATTAGTATCCCCGTCTAATCAGTAGAGATTAGAGGAGGACAAGTTACAGGAATTAGTATCCCCGTCTAACCAGTAGAGATTAGAGGAGGACAAGTTACAGGAATTAGTATCCCCGTCTAACCAGTAGAGATTAGAGGACAAGTTACAGGAATTAGTATCCCCGTCTAACCAGTAGAGATTAGAGGAGGACAAGTTACAGGAATTAGTATCCCCGTCTAACCAGTAGAGATTAGGGGACAAGTTACAGGAATTAGTATCCCGTCTGACCAGTAGAGATTAGAGGAGGACAAGTTACAGGAATTAGTATCCCCGTCTAACCAGTAGAGATTAGAGGACAAGTTACAGGAATTAGTATCCCCGTCTAACCAGTAGAGATTAGAGGAGGATAAGTTACAGGAATTAGTATCCCCGTCTGACCAGTAGAGATTAGAGGACAAGTTACAGGAATTAGTACTCCCGTCTAACCAGTAGAGATTAGGGGAGGACAAGTTACAGGAATTAGTATCCCGTCTAACCAGTAGAGATTAGAGGAGGACAAGTTACAGGAATTAGTACTCCCGTCTAACCAGTAGAGATTAGAGGACAAGTTACAGGAATTAGTATCCCCGTCTAACCAGTAGAGATTAGAGGAGGACAAGTTACAGGAATTAGTACTCCCGTCAAAACAGAAATTAGAGGGGAAAGTTACGGGTTTATATTCCTCAACAAGTAGAGATTGAGGACACATTACAGGAATAGACCCCGTCAAACCCAGTAGAGATTGAGGGGACAATTTTACAGGAATAGATCCCTTTTAACCAGTAAGATTAGGGAGGAAATTAGGGGAATTAGTATCCCCTCTAACCATGAGATAGAGGAGGACAAGTTACGGGAAAATTTAGATCCCCGTCAACCGTAAAATTAGAGGAAAAATTACAGGAAAGTCCCGTAAAACCAGAAAGGGGACTAGGAGACAAGTTCGGGAATTATACTCCCGCTAACCAGTAGAGATAGGGGGGACGACAGGAATAGTACTCCCGCAACCAGTAGAGATTAGGGGAAAGTTCAGGAATTATCCCGTCTGACCATTAAAAGTTAGAGGGGCAAGTTCGTTTTTCCCGTCAACCGTAGAGTTAGAGGGGGGACAAGTCAGGAATTATCCGTCTAAACCAGTAGAGATTAGAGGAGGACAAGTTACAGGAATAGTATCCCGTCTAACCAGTAGAGATTAGGGAGGACAAGTTACAGGAATTAGTATCCCCGTCTAACCAGTAGAGATTAGAGGACAAGTTACAGGGAATTAGTACTCCGTCTAACCAGTAGAGATTAGAGGAGGACAAGTTACAGGAATTAGTACTCCGTCTAACCAGTTAGAGATAGAGGAGGACAAGTTACAGGAATTAGTACTCCCGTCCTAACCAGTAGAGATTAGAGGGACAAGTTACAGGAATTAATATCCCGTCTTAACCAGTAGAGATTAGAGGAGGACAAGTTAAGGAATTAGTATCCCCGTCTAACCAGTAGAGATTAGAGGAGGACAAGTTACAGGAATTAGTATCCCGTCTAACAGTAGAGATTAGGAGGACAAGTTACAGGAATTAGTATCCCCGTCTAACCAGTAGAGATTAGAGGAGGACAAGTTACAGGAATTAGTATCCCGTCTGACCAGTAGAGATTAGAGGAGGACAAGTTACAGGAATTAGTATCCCCGTCTAACCAGGTAGAGATTAGAGGAGGACAGTTACAGGAATTAGTATCCCGTCTAACCAGTAGAGATTAGAGGACAAGTTACAGGAATTAGTACTCCCGTCTAACCAGTAGAGATTAGAGGAGGACAAGTTACAGGAATTAGTACTCCCGTCTAACCAGTAGAGATGAGAGGAGGACAAGTTACAGGAATTAGTACTCCCGTCTAACCAGTAGAGAGATGAAGGAGGACAAGTTACAGGAATTAGTACTCCCGTCTAACCAGTAGAGATTAGAGGACAAGTTACAGGAATTAAATACTCCCGTCTGACCAGTAGAGATTAGAGGAGGACAAGTTACAGGAATTAGTATCCCCCGTCTAGCCAGTAGAGATTAGAGGAGGAAAAGGTTACAGGAATTAGTATCCGTCTAACCAGTAGAGATTAGGAGGACAAGTTACAGGAATTAGTATCCCCGTCTAACCAGTAGAGATTAGAGGAGGACAAGTTACAGGAATTAGTATCCCGTCTGACCAGTAGAGATTAGAGGACAAGTTACAGGAATTAGTATCCCCGTCTGACCAGTAGAGATTAGAGGAGGACAAGTTACAGGAATTAGTACTCCCGTCTGACCAGTAGAGATTAGAGGAGGACAAGTTACAGGAATTAGTATCCCCGTCTAACCAGTAGAGATTAGAGGAGGACAAGTTACAGGAATTAGTATCCCCGTCTAACCAGTAGAGATTAGAGGACAAGTTACAGGAATTAGTACTCCCGTCTAACCAGTAGAGATTAGAGGAGGACAAGTTACAGGAATTAGTACTCCCGTCTAACCAGTAGAGATGAGAGGAGGACAAGTTACAGGAATTAGTACTCCCGTCTAACCAGTAGAGATGAGAGGAGGACAAGTTACAGGAATTAGTACTCCCGTCTAACCAGTAGAGATTAGAGGACAAGTTACAGGAATTAATACTCCCGTCTGACCAGTAGAGATTAGAGGAGGACAAGTTACAGGAATTAGTATCCCCGTCTAACCAGTAGAGATTAGAGGAGGACAAGTTACAGGAATTAGTATCCCGTCTAACCAGTAGAGATTAGAGGACAAGTTACAGGAATTAGTATCCCCGTCTAACCAGTAGAGATTAGAGGAGGACAAGTTACAGGAATTAGTATCCCCGTCTAACCAGTAGAGATTAGAGGACAAGTTACAGGAATTAGTATCCCCGTCTAACCAGTAGAGATTAGAGGAGGACAAGTTACAGGAATTAGTATCCCGTCTGACCAGTAGAGATTAGAGGACAAGTTACAGGAATTAGTATCCCCGTCTGACCAGTAGAGATTAGAGGAGGACAAGTTACAGGAATTAGTACTCCCGTCTGACCAGTAGAGATTAGAGGAGGACAAGTTACAGGAATTAGTATCCCCGTCTGACCAGTAGAGATTAGAGGACAAGTTACAGGAATTAGTACTCCCGTCTAACCAGTAGAGATTAGAGGAGGACAATTTACAGGAATTAGTACTCCCGTCTGACCAGTAGAGATTAGAGGAGGACAAGTTACAGGAATTAGTATCCCCGTCTGA
The DNA here is from genome assembly GCF_902652985.1 of Pecten maximus. Taxonomy (NCBI): domain Eukaryota; kingdom Metazoa; phylum Mollusca; class Bivalvia; order Pectinida; family Pectinidae; genus Pecten; species Pecten maximus. The sequence continues at coordinate 30,899 of NW_022980295.1, forward strand.
CCAGTAGAGATTAGAGGACAAGTTACAGGAATTAGTATCCCCGTCTAACCAGTAGAGATTAGAGGACAAGTTACAGGAATTAGTATCCCCGTCTAACCAGTAGAGATTAGAGGACAAGTTACAGGAATTAGTATCCCCGTCTGACCAGTAGAGATTAGAGTAGGACAAGTTACAGGAATTAGTATCCCCGTCTAACCAGTAGAGATTAGAGGACAAGTTACAGGAATTAGTATCCCCGTCTAACCAGTAGAGATTAGGGGAGGACAAGTTACAGGAATTAGTATCCCGTCTAACCAGTAGAGATTAGAGGAGGACAAGTTACAGGAATTAGTATCCCGTCTAACCAGTAGAGATTAGGGGAGGACAAGTTACAGGAATTAGTACTCCCGTCTAACCAGTAGAGATTAGGGGAGGACAAGTTACAGGAATTAGTATCCCCGTCTAACCAGTAGAGATTAGAGGACAAGTTACAGGAATTAGTATCCCCGTCTGACCAGTAGAGATTAGAGGACAAGTTACAGGAATTAGTATCCACGTCTAACCAGTAGAGATTAGAGGAGGACAAGTTACAGGAATTAGTATCCCCGTCTAACCAGTAGAGATTAGGGGAGGACAAGTTACATGAATTAGTATCCCCGTCTAACCAGTAGAGATTAGAGGACAAGTTACAGGAATTAGTATCCCGTCTAACCAGTAGAGATTAGAGGACAAGTTACAGGAATTAGTATCCCCGTCTAACCAGTAGAGATTAGAGGAGGACAAGTTACATGAATTAGTATCCCGTCTAACCAGTAGAGATTAGAGGAGGACAAGTTACAGGAATAAGTATCCCCGTCTAACCAGTAGAGATTAGAGGACAAGTTACAGGAATTAGTATCCCGTCTAACCAGTAGAGATTAGAGTAGGACAAGTTACATGAATTAGTATCCCGTCTAACCAGTAGAGATTAGAGGAGGACAAGTTACAGGAATAAGTATCCCCGTCTAACCAGTAGAGATTAGAGGACAAGTTACAGGAATTAGTATCCCGTCTAACCAGTAGAGATTAGAGGACAAGTTACCGGAATTAGTATCCCGTCTAACCAGTAGAGATTAGATGAGGACAAGTTACAGGAATTAGTATCCCCGTCTGACCAGTAGAGATTAGAGGAGGACAAGTTACAGGAATTAGTATCCCGTCTAACCAGTAGAGATTAGAGGACAAGTTACAGGAATTAGTATCCCCGTCTAACCAGTAGAGATTAGAGGAGGACAAGTTACAGGAATTAGTATCCCCGTCTAACCAGTAGAGATTAGAGGAGGACAAGTTACAGGAATTAGTATCCCCGTCTAACCAGTAGAGATTAGAGGACAAGTTACAGGAATTAGTATCCCCGTCTAACCAGTAGAGATTAGGGGAGGACAAGTTACAGGAATTAGTATCCCGTCTAACCAGTAGAGATTAGGGGAGGACAAGTTACAGGAATTAGTACTCCCGTCTAACCAGTAGAGATTAGAAGATAAGTTACAGGAATTAGTACTCCCGTCTAACCAGTAGAGATTAGAGGAGGACAAGTTACAGGAATTAGTACTCCCGTCTAACCAGTAGAGATTAGAGGGGGACAAGTTACAGGAATTAGTATCCCGTCTAACCAGTAGAGATTAGAGGACAAGTTACAGGAATTAGTATCCCCGTCTGACCAGTAGAGATTAGAGGAGGACAAGTTACAGGAATTAGTATCCCCGTCTAACCAGTAGAGATTAGAGGAGGACAAGTTACAGGAATTAGTATCCCCGTCTAACCAGTAGAGATTAGAGGACAAGTTACAGGAATTAGTATCCCCGTCTAACCAGTAGAGATTAGGGGAGGACAAGTTACAGGAATTAGTATCCCGTCTAACCAGTAGAGATTAGAGGAGGACAAGTTACAGGAATTAGTATTCCGTCTGACCAGTAGAGACTAGAGTAGGACAAGTTACAGGAATTAGTATCCCCGTCTAACCAGTAGAGATTAGAGGACAAGTTACAGGAATTAGTATCCCCGTCTAACCAGTAGAGATTAGGGGAGGACAAGTTACAGGAATTAGTATCCCGTCTAACCAGTAGAGATTAGAGGAGGACAAGTTACAGGAATTAGTATCCCGTCTAACCAGTAGAGATTAGGGGAGGACAAGTTACAGGAATTAGTACTCCCGTCTAACCAGTAGAGATTAGGGGAGGACAAGTTACAGGAATTAGTATCCCGTCTGACCAGTAGAGACTAGAGTAGGACAAGTTACAGGAATTAGTATCCCCGTCTAACCAGTAGAGATTAGAGGAGGACAAGTTACAGGAATTAGTATCCCGTCTAACCAGTAGAGATTAGAGTAGGACAAGTTACAGGAATTAGTACCAGTAGAGATTAGAGGAGGACAAGTTACAGGAATTAGTACCAGTAGAGATTAGAGGAGGACAAGTTACAGGAATTAGTATCCCCGTCTAACCAGTAGAGATTAGAGGAGGACAAGCTACAGGAATTAGTATCCCCGTCTAACCAGTAGAGATTAGAGGAGGACAAGTTACAGGAATTAGTACTCCCGTCTAACCAGTAGAGATTAGGGGAGGACAAGTTACAGGAATTAGTATCCCCGTCTAACCAGTAGAGATTAGAGGAGGACAAGTTACAGGAATTAGTATCCCGTCTGACCAGTAGAGACTAGAGTAGGACAGGTTACAGGAATTAGTATCCCGTCTAACCAGTAGAGATTAGGGGAGGACAAGTTACAGGAATTAGTATCCCCGTCTAACCAGTAGAGATTAGAGGAGGACAAGTTACAGGAATTAGTATCCCGTCTGACCAGTAGAGACTAGAGTAGGACAAGTTACAGGAATTAGTATCCCCGTCTAACCAGTAGAGATTAGAGGAGGACAAGTTACAGGAATTAGTATCCCGTCTAACCAGTAGAGATTAGAGTAGGACAAGTTACAGGAATTAGTACCAGTAGAGATTAGAGGAGGACAAGTTACAGGAATTAGTACCAGTAGAGATTAGAGGAGGACAAGTTACAGGAATTAGTATCCCCGTCTAACCAGTAGAGATTAGAGGAGGACAAGCTACAGGAATTAGTATCCCCGTCTAACCAGTAGAGATTAGAGGAGGACAAGTTACAGGAATTAGTATCCCGTCTGACCAGTAGAGATTAGAGGAGGACAAGTTACAGGAATTAGTATCCCGTCTAACCAGTAGAGATTAGGGTAGGACAAGTTACAGGAATTAGTATCCCCGTCTAACCAGTAGAGATTAGAGGAGGACAAGCTACAGGAATTAGTATCCCCGTCTAACCAGTAGAGATTATTTATGTCTGTCGCTTCGAAAAGACGATGTTTAGCAGGACAGATTGGAAAATAACGAAATGACACAAAAATCCAAAATACAAACAGTTACCAGGCAATCCCCCATGGTAATTTTGATTGGTAATAAAGTTATGATATCCGCGTTAAACTTGCTTACTAATTCATCTTTTACTTCGGGGTCAAACGAAATCTCTTGTAAACATATACATATACATGCCATTATAAATGTAATTTCTGATAAAATGTAGAATTAGTCCAGAATAGAGTTAAGATGGTGTTTCACAATGTTATGATTAAATACACGCGATTGTTTACTATGTCCACTAGACGGCCAATAGTTACTTATAGACTGGGGTGTAGATCTTAATGAGGTTACAAATCAGAAGTGATCATCTAACACTGGACAGTGTCCAGCCTTGGTCAAACAAACAAGTCATGTGTGTTGGATGAGGATGACTTACAAGGTCGTCATATCATTTAGAGGATCAACTCGTTCAGGTTCAAATTTCCCTGGAATCAGTTGAAGCCTTGAGTGACATTGTGACAGTATTTTGTTATAGTTATGTTTGTTATATTATCCTAAGTGTACAAGAAACCATACATTCCCAGTATCACAATCAATGGTCTGGCCGGCCAAATGACGCCGACACTTTATCAACCCTGAGAGGTCTAACAAAATGGATTTTAGAAGTAGCGCCTGCCCGTCCAAAGTATGGGAAACACTCATCGATCAAATCTATCCCCTCGTGTTTATTTTTTGTTATATAAAGTTCGTCACGAATAATTGTGTTACTTTTTAGTATGAGCCGATATGCTATACGGCAAAAATACAAAACTGAAGACTGACAGTTCACATCTACAAGGTTACATACAACCTCGGGGACTGACAGTCCACATCTACAACGTAACAGACAACCTCGGGGACTGACAGTTCACATCTACAAAGTTACAGACAACCCCACAAGGTTACAGACAACCCCACAAGGTTACAGACAACCTCACAAGGTTACGGACAACCCCACAAGGTTACAGACAACATCACAAGGTTACAGACAACCTCACAAGGTTACAGACAACCCCACAAGGTTACAGACAACCTCACAAGGTTACAGACAACCCCACAAGGTTACAGACAACCCCACAAGGTTACAGACAACCTCACAAGGTTACAGACAACCCCACAAGGTTACAGACAACCTCACAAGGTTACAGACAACCCCACAAGGTTACAGACAACCTCGGGGACTGACAGTTCACATCTACAAGGTTACAGACAACCCCACAAGGTTACAGACAACCCCACAAGGTTACAGACAACCTCACAAGGTTACAGACAACCTCACAAGGTTACAGACAACCCCACAAGGTTACAGACAACCTCACAAGGTTACAGACAACCTCACAAGGTTACGGACAACCTCACAAGGTTACAGACAACCCCACAAGGTTACGGACAACCTCACAAGGTTACAGACAACCTCACAAGGTTACAGACAACCTCACAAGGTTACAGACAACCCCACAAGGTTACAGACAACCTCACAAGGTTACAGACAACCTCAAAAGGTTACAGACAACCTCGGGGACTGACAGTCCACATCTACAAGGTTACAGACAACCTCGGGGACTGACAGTTCACATCTACAAGGTTACAGACAACCCCACAAGGTTACAGACAACCCCACAAGGTTACAGACAACCTCACAAGGTTACAGACAACCTCACAAGGTTACGGACAACCCCACAAGGTTACGGACAACCTCACAAGGTTACAGACAACCTCACAAGGTTACGGACAACCTCACAAGGTTACGGACAACCCCACAAGGTTACAGACAACCTCGGGGACTGACAGTCCACATCTAACAGGTTACATACAACCTCGGGGACTGACAGTCCACATCTAACAGGTTACATACAACCTCGGGGACTGACAGTCCACATCTAACAGGTTACGATCTCGGGGACTGACAGTCCACATCTAACAGGTTACAGACAACCTCGGGGACTGACAGTCCACATCTACAAGGTTACGATCTCGGGGACTGATAGTCCACATCTAACAGGTTACAGACAACCTCGGGGACTGATAGTCCACATCTACAACGTAACAGACAACCTCGGGGACTGATAGTCCACATCTAACAGGTTACGATCTCGGGGACTGATAGTCCACATCTAACAGGTTACAACCTCGGGGACTGACAGTCCACATCTACAACGTAACAGACAACCTCGGGGACTGACAGTCCACATCTAACAGGTTACAGACAACCTCGGGGACTGACAGTCCACATCTAACAGGTTACAGACAACCTCGGGGACTGACAGTCCACATCTAACAGGTTACAGACAACCTCGGGGACTGACAGTCCACATCTACAACGTAACAGACAACCTCGGGGACTGACAGTCCACATCTAACAGGTTACAGACAACCTCGGGGACTGACAGTCCACATCTACAACGTAACAGACAACCTCGGGGCCTGACAATCCACATCTACAACGTAACAGACAACCTCGGGGACTGATAGTCCACATCTAACAGGTTACAGACAACCTCGGGGACTGACAGTCCACATCTACTACGTAACAGACAACCTCGGGGACTGACAGTCCACATCTAACAGGTTACAGACAACCTCGGGGACTGACAGTCCACATCTAACAGGTTACAGACAACCTCGGGGACTGACAGTCCACATCTACAAGGTTACGATCTCGGGGACTGACAGTCCACATCTACAACGTAACAGACAACCTCGGGGACTGACAGGTAAATAGTCAGGTGTACACGACAATTAATACTACAGAAATCAAATCAATCCAGGAATGGATCAAGGATTTGATGCTAGAAGGGACATGAGACAAAAAATTATGGCGAGGGGTATGTGGGCCTCTTTAATAAGAAAATAAAAGTTTGCTTCAGTGTTGAGTATGCTGGGTCCCACCCAATGCCTTGGATACAAGCGCCTTGATTCATAACTAAATTAAACCCTACAGCTTCCAGCATATTAACACCACACAAGGAACCTCAAATACCAATCATGGAAAGCAACATCGTCATACGGACGCTTTGGAGATCATAAACTTAGCGTAAGGTCAAAGGTCTTACCGGTAGATATTATGTAGTCGCTGTCTACTCTCTATGGAGTCTGTCGACGACAGTGTTGGATATGTGTCGGTACAATTGTCCCGATAGACTGTTGTAAATGGTTTGTGTCAGAATGGTCACTCAACAAGGGTTCACAGCTAGCTACAAGTGTTCACAGCTAGCTACAAGGGTTCACAGCTAGCTACAGGGGTTCACAGCCAGCTACAGGGGTTCACAGCCAGCTACAGGGGTTCACTGCTAGCTACAAGGGTTCACAGCAAGCTACAAGGGTTCACAGCCAGCTACAAGGGTTCACAGCTAGCTACAAGGGTTCACAGCCATCTACAAGGGTTCACAGCCAGCTACAAGGGTTCACAGCCAGCTACAGGGGTTCACAGCTAGCCACAAGGGTTCACAACCAGCTACAAGGGTTCACAGCTAGCTACAGGGGTTCACAGCTAGCTACAAGGGTTCACAGCCAGCTACAGGGGTTCACAGCTAGCTACAAGGGTTCACAGCTAGCTACAAGGGTTCACAGCCAGCTACAGGGGTTCACAGCTAGCTACAAGGGTTCACAGCCAGCTACAGGGGTTCACAGCTAGCTACAAGGGTTCACAGCTAGCTACAAGGGTTCACAGCCAGCTACAGGGGTTCACAGCTAGCTACAATGGTTCACAGCCAGCTACAGGGGTTCACAGCTAGCTACAAGGTACTACGTGCTTATCCCACAGATATCCTCTCCAGGTTTCCTCCAAGCTGATTATTTCACTGACAAAGAAAACCACTTTGTCTTATGTCGGCTTATAATGGTAATAGTCCGATGGAGACTGAGAGTTTAGTTAAAGGAACTGTTTTAATGAATATCATTTCCCTAGAGTATGACTGTTCGTTAACATCATTGTACATTACACTACCAAATCATTTACAGACGAATTAAAATTCGCCGAATATTTAATTTCATCAGGTATCGTGTCTGCAGTGTTCTATCAGGAACCCGGTATGGTACCTGTAGTGTTCCATTATGTACCCGGTATGGTACCTGTTACATTAGGTACCCGGTATGGTACCTGTTACATTAGGTACCCGGTATGGTACCTGTAGTGTTACATTAGGTACCCGGTATGGTACCTGTAGTGTTACATTAGGTACCCGGTATGGTAACTGTTACATTAGGTACCCGGTATGGTAACTGTTACATTAGGTACCCGGTATGGTAACTGTTACATTAGGTACCCGGTATGGTACCTGTAGTGTTACATTAGGTACCCAGTATGGTACCTGTTACATTAGGTACCCGGTATGGTACCTATTCCATTAGGTACCCGGTATGGTATCTGTAGTGTTCCATTAGGTACCCGGTATGGTACCTGTTCCATTAGGTACCCGGTATGGTACCTGTTCCATTAGGTACCCGGTATGGTATCTGTAGTGTTCCATTAGGTACCCGGTATGGTACCTGTAGTGTTACATTAGGTACCCGATATGGTACCTGTGGTGTTACATTAGGTACCCAGTATGGTACCTCTTACATTAGGTACCCAGTATGGTACCTGTAGTGTTACATTAGGTACCCGGTTTTGGTCCTGTTCTTTCCCTTTGGGGAAAAATTTTTTGGTATGGTGAAAGGGTTAAATTT
>NW_022980296.1:0-1147 GCF_902652985.1 Pecten maximus
CGGTACAGTCATGGTACAGTCGTGGTACAGTCACGGTACAGTCGCGGTACAGTCATGGTACAGTCATGGTACAGTCACGGTACAGTCGTGGTACAGTCATGGTACAGTCACGGTACAGTCACGGTACAGTCAGGGTGCAGTCACGGTACAGTCACGGTACAGTCGTGGTACAGTCACGGTACAGTCGTGGTACAGTCACGGTACAGTCGTGGTACAGTCGTGGTACAGTCATGATACAGTCATGATACAGTGACGGTACAGTCGCGGTACAGTCACGGTACAGTCGCGGTACAGTCGCGGTACAGTCACGGTACAGTCAGTCGCGGTACAGTCACGGTACAGTCAGTCGCGGTACAGTCAGTCACGGTACAGTCAGTCGCGGTACAGTCAGTCGTGGTACAGTCACGGTACAGTCACGGTACAGTCAGTCACGGTACAGTCATGGTACAGTCACGGTACAGTCACGGTACAGTCATGATACAGTCGCGATACAGTCGCGGTACAGTCACGGTACAGTCACGGTACAGTCGCGGTACAGTCACCGCGATACAGTCGCGGTACAGTCACGGTACAGTCACGGTACAGTCACGGTACAGTCGCGGTACAGTCACGGTACAGTCGTGGTACAGTCACGGTACAGTCGCGGTACAGTCGCAGTACAGTCGCGATACAGTCGTAGTACAGTCGCGGTACAGTCGTGGTACAGTTGTGATACAGTCGCGGTACAGTCATGATACAGTCATGGTTTAGTGAACTGAATGTCTGATTTTGACTGAAAGTTTTGTTTATTTTAAAAATTTACAGAAAAGCTTGGTTCATATCAATGTTGTTAAATAGATTTCTTGAATGAACTCTGAAGAGTTATTTCCCTTTAATCAAGTCCCACAAACAAATTATTACATGCTTTATTCATATATTCTTATTATCAATCTTCTTTGTTCTTCTTTTCTTTTTCTGCTGTGAACTGATGTTTCTCTTGCAAACGTCTGACTGGATTCAAATAAGAAATCTGTGTGGTCCTTATCATTGTCACTTTGGAGTTGGTTCTTCACTTTTACATTCAGATGATCCCCAGGAAACGACCAGGACATGATCCACCCTAGAGTTTAAAAAAAAATTATATTGGTGTTTGTCATCAGGTATAAAC
>NW_022980297.1:0-1019 GCF_902652985.1 Pecten maximus
CTGCAGTTCTGGTGACTAAGACGTATTCGTAAACACCGTCATTGAGTCATTTCAACTGTATATCAGGTTTTTACAGCCACCATCTTATCTTCCTTGGATGTTCTGGAATACAAAAACTGGTATTAGATATATATATGTAATCTCAATGACACCTTTATTACAAGACAGTACTGTCGCTACTACTCAACCATACGAAAAACAATCAAAACAACAGAATGGCGTACATATGGTTTTGGTTCTTATCTGTGTTATCCTCACCTGTATGTGTCACCTGTATGTGTCACCTATATGTGTCACCTGTGTGTCACCTATATGTGTCGCCTGTATGTGTCACCTGTATGTGTCACCTATATGTGTTACCTGTATGTGTCACCTGTACGTGTCACCTGTATGTGTCACCTGTATGTATCACCTATATATGTCACCTGTACGTGTCACCTGTACGTGTCACCTATATGTGTCACCTGTATTTGTCACCTGTATGTGATTGGATAGGTAATATAAAGAATTTTCCCTTGTTTTCTTACTTTGTAAACTTTGAAATTGGATGTTAGATAACTTGCTAACTTGTACGGCGGGTTATTATGGAATATCCACGATAAGTCCCAAGTGTTTCCGTACAAAGTCCAGAACAGTACAAAGGATCTGTATCTATGTTAACACACAGGTAAATTCTGAGACATTCCAGAGACAGGTGTCACTTAACTATACATGTCAAATTAGCAGGTCAGAATCAAACTGACCAGGAGGAGTAGAATGGTAATTCTCTTACGTAACTTAATGGACAATTAACTGAGTTACGACAAAAGGTATTATTTGAATAATTGTTCAACTACATGTACAGAAATAGTGAAAGAGCATGACATCGGAACTATCTTAATTATATTTTAAAATGTGAAACTATACAAAATACTTATTGAACGTCTAAGAACCTGCTGTTTTTACGAATTGTCTCTTCAATTACAAAATTACAATATATAACAAACAATATTACAAATAAAATGAATGGAAGTAAGTAA
>NW_022980298.1:0-3918 GCF_902652985.1 Pecten maximus
ATGTTGTTTTCCCTAGCTGTTTGTAAATTTTTGCAACTCTATTGTACCTGTTTCAGTAGCATACTCTACACATGTGTTGTCAAGTCTGTAGTGTACATGTGTTGTCAGTAGTCTCTAGTTACATTACATGTTCGGATCTTTTTGGGCACCTCAAGTGGGATGTGATAACAGAAAACCTGCTCATTCCGGCAAAAATTTCCCTCAATGAATAATTGTAACCACGCGTCCGCGGGAGCGTGGTTACAATACTACGGAATATGGTGACGCTCAACGTGCAGTTCTGACGTCATTTCTAGACCTGCTAGGAGCTTCGGATCTTTTTGGGCACCTCCAGTGGGATGTGATGACAGGAAAACCGCACTTCCGGCAAAACTTCCATCGGTGAACAATTAACCACGCGTCCGCGGTAGCGTGGTTACAATACTAACGGAATATGGTGACGCTCAACGTGCAGTTCTGATGTCATTTCTAGAGCTGCTAGGAGTTTCGGATCTTTTTGGGACCTCCAGTGGGATGTGATCAACAGGAAAACGTTAATGATTTCGGCAAAACTTCCATCGGTGAACAATTAACGCGCTCCCGCGGACGCGTGGTTACAATACTACGGAATATGGTGACGCTCAACGTGCAGTTCTGACGTCATTTCTAGAGCTGCTAGGAGCTTCGGATCTTTTTGGGCACCTCCAGTGGGATGTGATCAACAGGAAAACGTTAATGATTTCGGCAAAACTTCCATCGGTGAACAATTAACCGCGCTACCGCGGACGCGTGGTTACAATACTACGGAATATGGTGACGCTCAACGTGCAGTTCTGACGTCATTTCTAGAGCTGCTAGGAGCTTCGGATCTTTTTGGGCACCTCCAGTGGATGTGATCAACAGGAAAACGTAATGATTTCGGCAAAACTTCCATCGGTGAACAATTAACCGCGCTACCGCGGACGCGTGGTTACAATACTACGGAATATGGTGACGCTCAACGTGCAGTTCTGACGTCATTTCTAGAGCTGCTAGGAGCTTCGGATCTTTTTGGGCACCTCCAGTGGGATGTGGATCAACAGGAAAACGTAATGATTTCGGCAAAACTTCCATCGGTGAACAATTAACCGCGCTACCGCGGACGCGTGGTTACAATACTACGGAATATGGTGACGCTCAACGTGCAGTTCTGACGTCATTTCTAGAGCTGCTAGGAGCTTCGGATCTTTTTGGGCACCTCCAGTGGGATGTGATCAACAGGAAAACGTTATGATTTCGGCAAAACTTCCATCGGTGAACAATTAACCGCGCTACCGCGGACGCGTGGTTACAATACTACGGAATATGGTGACGCTCAACGTGCAGTTCTGACGTCATTTCTAGAGCTGCTAGGAGCTTCGGATCTTTTTGGGCACCTCCAGTGGGATGTGATCAACAGGAAAACGTAATGATTTCGGCAAAACTTCCATCGGTGAACAATAACCGCGCCTACCGCGGACGCGTGGTTACAATACTACGGAATATGGTGACGCTCAACGTGCAGTTCTGACGTCATTTCTAGAGCTGCTAGGAGCTTCGGATCTTTTTGGGCACCTCCAGTGGGATGTGATCAACAGGAAAACGTTATGATTTCGGCAAAACTTCCATCGGTGAACAATTAACCGCGCTACCGCGGACGCGTGGTTACAATACTACGGAATATGGTGACGCTCAACGTGCAGTTCTGACGTCATTTCTAGAGCTGCTAGGAGCTTCGGATCTTTTGGGCACCTCCAGTGGGATGTGATCAACAGGAAAACTGTTATGATTTCGGCAAAAACTTCCATCGGTGAACAATTAACCGCGCTACCGCAGGACGCGTGGTTACAATACTACGGAATATGGTGACGCTCAACGTGCAGTTCTGACGTCATTTCTAGAGCTGCTAGGAGCTTCGGATCTTTTGGGCACCTCCAGTGGGATGTGATCAACAGGAAAACGTTATGATTTCGGCAAAACTTCCATCGGTGAACAATTAACCGCGCTACCGCGACGCGTGGTTACAATACTACGGAATATGGTGACGCTCAACGTGCAGTTCTGACGTCATTTCTAGAGCTGCTAGGAGCTTCGGATCTTTTTGGGCACCTCCAGTGGGATGTGATCAACAGGAAAACGTAATGATTTCGGCAAAACTTCCATCGGTGAACAATTAACCACGCTACCGCGGACGCGTGTTACAATACTACGGAATATGGTGACGCTCAACGTGCAGTTCTGACGTCATTTCTAGAGCTGCTAGGAGCTTCGGATCTTTTTGGGCACCTCCAGTGGGATGTGATCAACAGGAAAACGTATGATTTCGGCAAAACTTCCATCGGTGAACAATTAACCGCGCTACCGCGGACGCGTGGTTACAATACTACGGAATATGGTGACGCTCAACGTGCAGTTCTGACGTCATTTCTAGAGCTGCTAGGAGCTTCGGATCTTTTTGGGCACCTCCAGTGGGATGTGATCAACAGGAAAACGTTATGATTTCGGCAAAACTTCCATCGGTGAACAATTAACCGCGCTACCGCGGACGCGTTGGTTACAATACTACGGAATATGGTGACGCTCACGTGCAGTTCTGACGTCATTTCTAGAGCTGCTAGGAGCTTCGATCTTTTGGGGCACCTCCAGTGGGATGTGATTAACAGGAAAACGTTATGATTTCGGCAAAACTTCCTATCGGTGAACAATTAACCGCGCTACCGCGGACGCGTGGTTACAATACTACGGAATATGGTGACGCTCAACGTGCAGTTCTGACGTCATTTCTAGAGCTGCTAGGAGCTTCGGATCTTGTTGGGCACCTCCAGTGGGATGTGATCAACAGGAAAACGTTATGATTTCGGCAAAACTTCCATCGGTGAACAATTAACCGCGCTACCGCGGACGCGTGGTTACAATACTACGGAATATGGTGACGCTCAACGTGCAGTTCTGACGTCATTTTCTAGAGCTGCTAGGAGCTTCGGATCTTTTGGGCACCTCATGGGATGTGATCAACAGGAAAACGTATGATTTCGGCAAACTTCCATCGGTGAACAATTAACCGCGCTACCGCGGACGCGTGGTTACAATACTACGGAATATGGTGACGCTCAACGTGCAGTTCTGACGTCATTTCTAGAGCTGCTAGGAGCTTCGGATCTTTTTGGGCAACCTCCAGTGGGATGTGATCAACAGGAAAACAGTTATGATTTCGGCAAACTTCCATCGGTGAACAATTAACCACGCGCTACCGCGGACGCGTGGTTACAATACTACGGAATATGGTAGACGCTCAACGTGCAGTTTCTGACGTCATTTCTAGAGCTGCTAGGAGCTTCGATCTTTTTGGGCACCTCCAGTGGGATGTGATCAACAGGAAACGTATGATTTCGGCAAAACTATCCATCGGTGAACAATTAACCGACGCTACGCGGACGCGTGGTTACAATACTACGGAACTATGGTGACGCTCAACGTGCAGTTCTGACGTCATTTCTAGAGCTGCTAGGAGCTTCGGATCTTTTGGGCACCTCCAGTGGGATGTGATCACAGGAAAACCTGATCATTCCGGCAAAACTTCCATCGGTGAACAAGTAACCACGCGTCCGCGGTAGCGCGGACGCGTGGTTACAATACTACGGAATATGGTGACGCTCAACGTGCAGTTCTGACGTCATTTCTAGAGCTGCTAGGAGCTTCGGATCTTTTTGGGCACCTCCAGTGGGATGTGATCAACAGGAAAACGTGCTGATTTCGGCAAAACTTCCATCGGTGAACAATTAACCGCGCTACCGCGGACGCGTGGTTACAATACTACGGAATATGGTGACGCTCAACGTGCAGTTCTGACGTCATTTCTAGAGCTGCTAGGAGCTTCGGATCTTTTTGGGCACCTCCAGTGGGATGTGATCAACAGGAAAC
>NW_022980299.1:0-5628 GCF_902652985.1 Pecten maximus
CGGACGCGTGGTTACAATACTACGGAATATGGCGACGCTCACCGTGCAGTTCTGATGTCATTTCTAGAGCTGCTAGGAGTGTCGGATCTTTTTGGGCACCTCCAGTGGATGTGATCAACGGTAAAACGTAATGATTTCGACAAAACTTCCATTGGTGAACAATTAACCACGCGTCCGCGGTAGCGTGGTTACAATACTACGGAATATGGTGACGCTCACCGTGCAGTTCTGATGTCATTTCTAGAGCTGCTAGGAGGTTCAGATCTTTTTGGGCGTCTCCAGTGGGATGTGATCAACAGGAAAACCTGCTCATTCCGGCAAAACTTCCATTGGTGAACATTTAACCGCGCGTCCGCGGTAGCGTCGTTACAATACTACGGAATATGATGACGCTCACCGTGCAGTTCTGACGTCATTTCTAGAGCTGCTAGGAGCTTCGGATCTTTTTGGGCACCCCCAGTGGGATATGATCAACAGGAAAACCTGCTCATTCCGGCAAAACTTCTATCGGTGAACAATTAACCGCGCGCCCGCGGTAGCGTGGTTACAATACTACGGAATATGACGAAGCTCACCGTGCAGTTCTGACGTCATTTCTAAAGCTGCTATGAGGTTCGGATCTTTTTGGGGACCTCCAGTGGGATCTGATCAACAGGAAAACCTGCACATTTTGGCAAAACTTACATCGGTGAACATTTAACCGCGCGTCCGCGTTAGCGTGCTTACAATACTACGGAATATGGTGACGCTCACCGTGCAGTTCTGACGTCATTTCTAGAGCTGCTAGGAGGTTCGGATCTTTTTGGGCACCTCCAGTGGGATGTGATCAACAGAAAAACATGCTCATTCTGGCAAAACTTCCATCGGTGAACAATTAACCGCGCGTTCGCTGTAGCGTGGTTACAATACTACGGAATATTATGACGCTCACCGTGCAGTTCTGACGTCATTTCTAGAGCTGCTAGGAGGTTCGGATCTTTTTGGGCACCTCCAGTGGGATATGATCAACACGAAAACATGCTCAATCCTGGCAAAACTTCCATCGGTGAACAATTAACCACGCTACCGCGGTAGCGTCGTTGCAATACTACGGAATATGGTGATGCTCACCGTGCAGCTCTGACGTCATTTCTAGAGCTGCTAGGAGTGTCGGATCTTTTTGGGCACCTCCAGTGGGATGTGATCAAAAGTAAAACGTAATGATTTCGGCAAAACTTCCATTGGTGAACAATTAACCACGCTACCGCGGACGCGTGGTTACAATACTATGGAATACGGTGACACACAACGTGCAGTTCTGACGTAATTTCTAGAGCTGCTAGGAGTGTCGGATCTGTTTGGCCACCTCCAGTGGGATGGGATCAACAGTAAAACGTAATGATTTCGGCAAAACTTCCATTGGTGAACAATTAACCACGCTACCGCGGACGCGTGGTTACAATACTATGGAATACGGTGACACACAACGTGCAGTTCTGACGTAATTTCTAGAGCTGCTAGGAGTGTCGGATCTGTTTGGCCACCTCCAGTGGGATGGGATCAACAGTAAAACGTATTGATTTCGTCAAAACTTCCATTGGTGAACAATTAACCACGCGTCCGCGGTAGCGTGGTTACAATACTACGGAATATGGTGACGCTCACCGTGCAGTTCTGACGTCATTTCTAGAGCTGCTAGGAGGTTCGGATCTTTTTGGGCACCCCAATGGGATGTGATCAACAGGAAAACCTGCTCATTCCGGCAAAACTTCCATCGGTGAACAATTAACCGCGCGTCCGAGGTAGCGTGGTTACAATTCCACGGAATATGGTGACGCTCACCGTGCAGTTCTGACGTCATTTCTAGAGCTGCTATGAGGTTCGGATCTTTTTGGGCACCTCCAGTGGGATATGATCAACACGAAAACATGCTCAATCCTGGCAAAACTTCCATCGGGAACAATAACCACGCTACCGCGGGTAGACGTCGTTGTTTGCCAATTACTACGGAATAAAGGTGATGCTCCCCCCAAAACCCCCCGGTTGCAGCTTGAAGTCATTTCTAGAGCTGCTAGGAGTGTCGGATCTTTTTGGGCACCTCCAGTGGGATGTGATCAAAAGTAAAACGTAATGATTTCGTCCAAAACTGTCCATCGGTGATTTGAACAATAACCGCGGCGTTCGCCTGTAGCCGGGTGGTTTACAATAACTACGGATACTGGTGGAACAACACAACGTGCAGTAGTTCTGACGTCCATTTCTGGAGTGCTAGGAGTGTCTCCGGACTGTTTGGGCTCCTCCAGTGGGATTTGTGAGAATCAAAGTAAAACGTTAATGATTTCGGCAAAACTTTCAATCGGTGAAAAATTCACCACGCTTGCCGCGGACACGTGGTTACAATACTACGGAATATGGCGACGCTCAACGTGCAGTTTCTGACTGTCAATTTCTAGAGCTGCTTGGAGGTTCGCACCTTTTTGGGCACCTCCAGTGGGATGTGATCAACAGTTTAAAAAAACGTTAATTGTGATTCGGAAAAAAAAAGGAAAAAAAAAAAAACAAAAAAAAAGAAAAAAAAAAAAAAAAAATTCCATTATGTAAACAATCACACGCTTCCGCGGAAGACGGTGGTTACAAATACTATGGATCCGGTGTGACACTCAACGTGCAAGTAGTCAGTTTTCATTTATAGAGATGCTAGGAAGTTTGTCGGGATCTTTTTTTGGGGGCGGCAAACTCCAGGTGGATGTGATCAAAAGTTTTTAATTTAAAACGTCGTAAATAATTTCGGCAAAAAAAATTTCCATTGGTGAACAAATTATTAACCACGCGTCCGCGGTAGCGTCGGTTACAATACTACGGAATATTAATATTGTTGACGCTCACCGGGAAGTTCATGACGTATTTTCTAGAGGATGCTGGAGGTTCAGATCTTTTTGGAGTCCCCAGTTGGGATTGTGGAATCACCGGGAAAACATGCTCACTTCCGGCCAAAAACTTCCCATTGGTGAACATTTAACCGCGCGTCCGCGGTTTAGCCGTGGTTACAATACTACGAATATGGTGACCGCTCCACCGTGCAGTTCTGACGTCATTTCTAGAGCTGCTAGGAGCGTTCGGATCTTTTTGGGCACCCCCCAATGGGATGTGATCAAACAGGAAAACCTGCCCTCCATTCCGGCCAAAAAACACCAAAAAAAAACTTCCATCGGTTTGGAACAAATTTAACGCGCGTCCCCCCGAGGTAGCGTGGGTGTTTACCAATTCCACGGAATATGGTGACGCTCAACCGTGCAGTTTCTGACCGTTCATTTTAGAGTGCTATAGGTTTCCGGATGTCTTTTTGGGCAACCTCAAGTGGGGGGAATGATCAACACGAAACCATGCTCAATCCTGGCTAACAAACTTCCATCGGTGAACCAATTAACCACGCTAACCGCGGTTTGGGGGTTGGTTGGGTTTTTTTTTTTTAGCGTCGTTGCAATAATACGGAATAAGGTTTTGTAGGTTGATCTCAAATTTTGCAGCTTCTGACCGTCCATTTTTCTAGCGGCTGTGCTAGGGCGTGTCGGATTCTTTTTGGGCAACCTCCATGGATTGATCAAAAGGTAAAAAGTGTTAAATAAACGTTATGATTTCCGTCACAAAAACTTCCATCGGTGAACAATATTATTAACCGCCGGGCGGTTTCGCTGTAGCGGTAGGGTTACAATTACTACGGAATTTATGACGCTCACCCGTTTAGTTCTGACGTCATTTCTCGCGATGCTAGGAGTTTCGGGATCTTTTTGGGCACCTCCAGTGGGATATGAATAACACGAAAAAACATTGCTCAATCCTGGCAAACTTCCATCGGTGAACAATTAACCCACTTGCAATACTACGGACATTATGGTTGGGATGCTCACCGTGCAGCTTGACGTCAATTTCAGAGCTGCTTAGGAGTGTCGGAATCTTTTTCCATGGGCAACCTCAGTGGGATTGTAACAAAAGGTAAAACCGTAATGTGAGTTCGGCAAAACAAACCAAAAACTTTCCAGTGAGTGTGAACAATTATTAACCACGCTCCGCGGACGCTGGGTGGTTTAAATTATGGATTTACGGTCGGGGTTTGACACCCACAACGTGCGTTTCTGACGTCATTTCTAGAGGCTTGCTAGGAGTTGTTCGGAAACTGTTTTGGGCCTCCTCCATGGGATCTGGAGGTGGTTTGTGATCAACAGTTAATTTAAAACGTAATAATGGATTTAGGGCCCCAACCAAACAAAACTTTCAGCGGTGCGTGAAACCAATTCACCACGCTTGCCGCGGAAACGCCGGTGCAGTGTTTACATTCTACGGAATAAAATATATGCGGACGCTCCACCGTGCAGAGTTCTGATGTCATTCTAGGAGCAGCTTGCAGGGAGTGTGTTCTGGTCGGATTCTTTTGGGGCACCTCCAGTGGGATTTGTGATCAACAGTTAATTTATTGTATAGTTTATTTTAATAATATATTAAAACGTTAATGATTCGGAAAACTTCATGGGAGTGAACAATTAAACACGCTTCCGCGGACGCGTGGTTACAATACTACGGAATACGGTGACACTCAACGTGCAGTTCTGACGTCATTTCTAGAGCTGCTAGGAGTGTCGGATCTTTTTGGGCACCTCCAGGTGGATGTGATCAACAGTAAAACGTAATGATTTCGGCAAAACTTCCATTGGTGAACAATTAACCACGCGTCCGCGGTAGCGTGGTTACAATACTACGGAATATTGTGACGCTCACCGTGCAGTTCTGACGTCATTTCTAGAGCTGCTAGGAGGTTCAGATCTTTTGGGCGTCTCCAGTGGGATGTGGATCAACAGGAAACCCTGCCTCATTCCGGCAAAACTTCCCATTGGTGAACATTTTGTAACCGCGCCGTCCGCGGCTTAGCGTGGTTTACAATTACTAACGGAATATGGTGACGCGCACCGTGCAGTTCTGACGTCATTTCTAGAGCTACTAGGAGTGTCGGATCTTGTTGGGCACCTCCAGTGGGATGTGATCAACAGTAAAACGTAATGATTTCGGAAAAACTTCCATTGGTGAACAATTAACCACGCTACCGCGGACGCGTGGTTACAATACTACGAAATATGGTGACGCTCACCGTGCAGTTCTGATGTCATTTCTAGAGCTGCTAGGAGGTTCAGATCTTTTTGGGCACCTCCAGTGGGATGTGATCAACAGGAAAACCTGCTCATTCCGGCAAAACTTCCATTGGTGAACATTTAACCGCGCGTCCGCGGTAGCGTCGTTACAATACTACGGAATATGATGACGCTCACCGTGCAGTTCTGACGTCATTTCTAGAGCTGCTAGGAGGTTCGGATCTTTTTGGGCACCCTCCAGTGGGATATGATCAACAGGAAAACCTGCTCATTCCGGCAAAACTTCTATCGGTGAACAATTAACCGCGCGCCCGCGGTAGCGTGGTTACAATACTACGGAATATGACGAAGCTCACCGTGCAGTTCTGACGTCATTTCTAAAGCTGCTATGAGGTTTGGATCTTTTGGGCACCTCCGGTGGGATCTGATCAACAGGAAAACCTGCTCATTTTGACAAAACTTCCATCGGTCAACATTTAACCGCGCGTCCGCGGGGGGAAAACCAAAA
>NW_022980300.1:0-11051 GCF_902652985.1 Pecten maximus
GAGAAAAAAAAGGCAACAAAAACATTTATAAACAGGGGGGGGCCCCCCCAAAAAGGAAAAAAATGGGGCCAAAAAAAAACATTTAAAACCTTAAACATAACAAAGGGGGGGGAGTAATGAAAAAAAAATTTTTTTTTTTTTTTTTTTTTTTTTTTTTTTGGGGGGGGGGGGGGGGGGGGGGGGGGGGGGGGGCCTACCGGGGCCAAATTTAAAAAAACCCAAAAAAAGGGCCCAATAAAATAAAACGTGTCCCCAATAAGTACAATCAGGGTCACCATAAGGTAAATTTCATGTGTTTTTAAAAACATTAAGGATAACACAATTTTTGAAACCCTTTTTTAAAATCCACCAACCCCATTTATTATCTTACTAGGGAAAATTTACCGGGGATGCTTGTTTTCCTTTTTTCCATTTTTAAAAAAAAAAGGGAAAATAAAATTAAAATAAGGGAAAAAAAACTGAAAAATTTGTAAAAAGGTGGCAAAATGGTAACAAATTTTTACCCCTTTTAACCTTTTTAAAAAATCCCTTCATTTTAATTTCAAAAAAAAGTTTAGTAGTAATTTTTTCCTCAGAAAAAAAATAAAAAAATTTTTGGGTATTTTTTTTCATTTTGGGGGGAGGGTTCGTGAAAATGGTAAAAAAAATTTTCCCCGGCCCCTTTTTTTGTAGGCCTTTTTTTGGTTTTTTTAAAATGAAAAAAAAATTTACCCAAAAAACAAACCCTTTTTTATTGTTATCACTTTTTTATGGTTAACGACTTTTTAAACCTATCAGAAAAAACAAAAAATTTATATTTTGGAACACTAAAAAATTTTTTATTGTTTGATAAATTTATTGTTAAGCGACTTAACCTTTGAAAAAAAAAAAAAAAAAGAATTTTAATCTGCCCCCTGGAAAAATTACCTTCTGTGACAAAAATTTTGTTATATCGCTGTTATTTTCCTGCTTGACAAAATGTTTGTTATATCGACTGTTATTTCCCTTCGGGGCAAAATGTTTGTTATATCGCTGTTAGTTACCTTCGTGACTAAATTATTGTTAATCTGACTTTAGTTCCTGTCGTGACAAAATTAAATTGTTATTCTGACTGTTATTCCTGCCCTTTGACAAATGTTTTGTTATATCTACTGTTAGTTACGTCTGTGACTAATGTTTTGTTTTTACTGACTGTTTTTTCTGTCTTGACAAAATTATTTTTATATGGAGGGATTTACCGGTAAATGTTTGAAAGAGAGAGGGACAAGAATACCTCTTTATTACCTGTTGTACTAATGTATTGTTAATCTGACTGTTTTCCTGTCTGTGACTAATGTTTTGTTACCTGTCTGTTGTTCCTTCTGTGACAAATTATTGTTATTCTGACTGTTATTACCTTCTGTGACAAATGTTTGTTTTTTCTGACTGTTTTTTTACCTGTCTGGCAAATGTTTTGTTAATTCGTCTGTTATTACCTTCGGACAAAAATGTATTTTATATCTGACTGTTTTACGTTTGACAAAAAGTATTGTTATATCACGGTTTTTACTGCTTTAAATGTTTGTTATATCCGTCGTTAGTTCCTGTCTGTGACAAAATTTTTTTTTTTTATATCTACGTTTTCTGTCTGTGACAAATGTTTTTTTATACCTGTCTGTTATTACTGTCTTGACAAAATGTATTGTTTATCGACTGTTATTCGCCCTGGACAAAATGTTTGTTATATCTTCTGTTAGTTACTGTCTGTGACAAAATGTAGTTTACCTTCTGTTAGTTACCTTCGTGACTAAATTATTTTTAAAACTACTTTTGTTTACTGCTTAAATGTATTGTTATACCTTCGTTATTTACTGTCTGTGCAAAATGTTTTTTAAATTCTGACTTTAGTTCCTGTCTGTGACTAATGTTTGTTATTCGACTTTGTTACCTTTTGCAATGTTTGTTATCTCTGTTAGTTCCCTGTCTGTACTAATTATTGTTATTCTTCTGTTAGTTCTGCTGGCAAAATTTTTGTTATATCTTCTTTAGTTACCTTTGTGACTAAATGTTTGTTTCTGACGTTATTCGTCTGTGCAAAAATGTATTGTTTTCTGACGGGGTTTTCCTGTCTGTGACTAAATGTTTTGAACCTACTGTTTTTACCTGTCTTGACTAAATGTTTGTTATATCTGCGTTGTTACTGTCTGTGACTAAAGTTTGTTATATTCTGACTTTTATTCCCTGCTGTACTAAATTTTTGTTATATCGACTGTTATTACCTTCTGTGACAAAATGTTTGTTATATTTTCTTTTTGTTACTGTCGTGACAAATGATTTTTATATCTGACTGTTAGTTACCTGTCGTGACAAAATGTATTGTTTATCGACTTTTATTTTCCTGTCTTACAAAATGTTTTTGTTATATCTGACTTTTAGTTCCTGTCGTGCAAATGTATTGTTTATCTGCTGTTAGTTACCTTCTTACAAATGTTTTGTTAATCTACGGTTAGTTACTGTCTGTATAAACATTGTTTATCGACGTTATTTACCTGTCTGTGACTAATGTTTGTTATATCTGGGGGGTTAGTTATGTCTGTGACAAAAGTTTGTTTATCTACTGTTATTACTGTTGTAACTAAATTTTTTGTTTTCGGACTTTTAGTTCTTCGTGACTAAATGTTTGTTATATCTACTGTTAGTTACTGCTGTAACTAAATGTATTTTTTCCCTGACATTTTAGTTACCTGTCTGTGACAAAATTATTTGTTTATCTGTCTGTTAGTTACTGTCTGTGACAAAATGATTTTTTTAAAACCGACTGTTGTTACCTGTCTGTGCAAAATGATTGTTTTCTGGGGTTTGTTCTTTTGACTTTATTTTTATTCGCTGTTATTACCTGTCTGTGACTAAAATGTTTGTTTTCTTGTTATTACGTCTGTGACAAATTATTGTTATATCGCTTTTATTTACTGTCTGTGCTAAATGTTTTTTATCCGTCTGTTTTTACTGTCTGTGACAAATGTATTGTTATATCTACTGTTTTCTTCGGGCCCCTAAATTATTTTTATCCTGTCGTTATTCCCTTTCCCCTTGACAAAGAGTTATCCGACGTTTTTCTTCGGACAAAATGATTTTTTACTGCTGTTTTTTACGCGGACTAATGTATTTTTATACCTGACTTTTATTACCTTCTTACAAATTTTTTGGGAACCCCGACTTTGACCGCGGACAAAGTTTTGTTTTAAAACCCTACTTTAAAACCTGTCGTGACAATGGTTTTCCGTTAGTTCGCGGCAAATTTTTGGGGTTATCCCGGGCTGTTAGTTACGGTCTGTGACTAATGTTTTTTTTTTTATACGACGTTAGTTACTGTCGTGACAATTATTTTTAACTGACTGTTATTACCTTCGGAAAAAATGTTTTTTATATCTAAATTTACCCCCGCCTGTCAAATGTATTTTTAACCACTGTTATTACGTCTGTGACAATGTTTTGTTATACCGGCGTTAGACCTTTTTTGGCTAATGTTTTTGTTATATCTGACGTTTTTTACTGTCTGTGAAAAATTATTGTTATTCTGACTTTAGTTACTGTCGTACAAATTTTTGTTATATCGCTTTTAGTACCTTCTGTAAACTAAATGTTTGTTTTTCTCTTTTGTTACTGTCTGTGACAAAATGTTTTTATACTGACTGTTAGTTATGTCTGTGACTAATGTTTGTTATTCTGACTTTTAGTTACTGTTTTGGGACTAAATTTTTGTAACCCGTCGTTAGTTCTGTCTTTAAAAATGTTTGTTAATTCGACTGTTAGTCCCTGTCTGTGACAAAATTTTTTTATCGATTTGTTACCTGTCGTGACTAAGTATTTTTATCTGACTTTAGTTCCTGTCTGGACTAATGATTGTTATATCTGTCTGTTAGTTCTGTCTTACAAAATGATTTTTTATATCTGTCTGTGTTCCCCCTGTCTGTGACTAATTATTGTTATATCGACTGTTTTTACGTCTGTGACTAATGTTTGTTTATCTGATGTTAGTTACCTTCTTGATAAAGTTTTGTTATCCCTGACTGTTATTACCTTCGGGACTAATGTTTTTTTATTCGGACTTTTATTCTTCGTACTAAAGGGTATTGTTTATCTGCTGTTTTTACCTGTCTGTACAAAATGAAATTTTTATTCTGCTGTTATTTACCTGTCGTGACTAATGTATTGTTTTCTGTCTTTTTACTGCTGTGACTAATGTATTTTTTATATCGACTTTTAGTTACCTTCTGTGCTAAATGTATTTTTTATATCTGCTTTAGTTCCCTGCGTGACTAAATGTTTTGTTTATCTAGTTAGTTCCCTGTCTTGACTAAATGTATTGTTAATCTGACTTTGTTCCCTGTTGTGCAAAATGTATTGTTATTCGCGGTTAGTTACTGTCTGTGACTAAACGTATTGTTTATCTGACTGTTGTTACCTGTCTGTGACAAAATGTTTGTTATTCTGAGGGTTATTTACTGTCGTGAATGTATTGTTAATCTGACTTTTTGTTACTGTCGAAACTAAATGTTTTTTATATCTGACTGTTGTTACTGTCTGTGACAAATGTATTGTTATTCTGACTTTTTTAGTTCTGTCGGTAACTAAATGTATTGTTATACCTGACAGTTATTCCGTCTGTGACTAAATGTATTTTTTAATCTGTCGTTATTACGTCTTGACAAATGTATTGTTATACCCTGACTGTTTTTCCGTCTGTGACTAAATTTTTGTTATATCTGAGGGTTATTCTGTCTGGACAAATTTTTTGTTATTCTGCTGTTATTTACCTGCTTGCTAATTATTGTTTATCTGACTTTTTTACTGTCTTGACAAAATGTATTGTTTATCTGACTGTTTTTTTACGCTGTGACAAAGTATTTTTTAAAAACCTTCTGTTAGTTACTGTCTGTGACAATGTTTTGTTTATCTGACTGTTATTTTACTGTCTGTGACAAAAATGTTTTGTTTTACCTGTCTGTTGGTACCTGTCTGTGCTAATGTATTTTTTATCCTACTGTTAGTTACTGTCTTGACTAATTATTGTTATATCTGACGTTTTAGTCTGTGACTAAATTATTGTTTACCGCGTTAGTTACCGTCTTTGACAAAATGTTTGTTTAAACCTGCTGTTATTTACCTGTCTGTGACAAAATGTTTGTTATACCTGACTGTTATACCTGCTGTACTAATTTTTGTTATACCTGACGTTAGTTCCGTCTGTACAAAGTTTGTTTACCGACTTTGTTACTGTCTGTGACAAAGTATTGTTTTTCTGACTGTTAGTTCCTGTCTGGACAAATGTATTTTATATCTGACTTTTAGTTCCTTCTTGACAATGTTTTGTTATATCTACGTTATTACTGTCTGTGCAATGTTTGTTATCCCTCTGTTTTTTACTGTCTGTGACTAATTATTGTTAATCTACTGTTAGTTACTGTCTTAAACAAATTATTTTTTAATCACTGTTAGTTACGTTGTACAAAATTTTTTTTTAATCTGACTGTTTTTTACCTGTCTGGACAATGTTTGTTTATCTGCTTTATTCCTTTGTGACAAAGTATTGTTATATCGTCTGTTAGTATGTCTTGCAATGTATTGTTATATCTACTGTTGTTCTGTCTGTGACAAAATTATTTTTTATACCGTCGTTATTTACTTCTGTGACTAAATGTATTGTTAATCTACTGTTAGTTACTGCTGTACTAATTGTATTGTTTTCTGACGTTATTTACCTTCGTGACAAAATTTTGTTATATCGACAGTTAGTTACCTGTCTGGCAAAAATTTTGTTATCCCTGCTGTTATTATGTCTTGACTAAATGTTTTTTTCCTACTGTTAGACCTTCTGTACTAAATGTTTGTTATATCTGCGTTTTCTGCTGTGATAATGTATTGTTATATCTACTGTTATTTACTGTCTGTGCCAAATGTTTTGTTATATCTGACTGTTTTCCTTCTGTGACAAATTATTTTTTTAATCTGACTGTTAGTTACGTCTGGCAAAATGTTTGTTATATCTGACTGTTAGTTACTGTCTGTGACAAATGTATTGTTATTCTACTGTTAGTTCCTGCGTGACTAAATGTTTTTTATCTACTTTTGTTACTGCTGTGACAAAAATGTTTGTTATATCTGTCTGTTAGTTACCTTCGTGAAAAAATTTTTTTTAATCTGCTGTTAGTTCCTGCTGTGCAAATGTTTTGTTATATCTGCTGTTATTTTTACCCCCGGTGACAAAATTATTTTTATTCTGACTGTTAGTTCTGTCTGTGACTAATTATTTTTATATCTGACGTTTTACCTGTCTTGACAAATTTTTTTTAATCTGACTGTTATTTACCTTTTTTGGGACAAAATGTTTGTTTTTCTGATTTTTCCCCTGTCTTACAAAATTATTGTTTATCTGACGGTTTTCCCTTTTTTCGTGACTAAATTATTGTTATTCTGACGTTTTCTGTCTGTGACAAACTGTATTGTTAAAAACCTGACTTTTTGTTCCCTTTCTGTGACAAATGTTTGTTTACTGCTGTTGTTACCTGTCGTGCAATGATTGTTAAAACCTGACTTTTAGTTACTGTCTGGACTAAGTATTTTATATCTGACTGTTATTACTGCTGTGACAAAATGTTTGTTATTCTGACGTTATTTACGTCGTGCAAAATGTATTGTTATATCGGACTTTTTTTTGTTACCTGTCTGTGCTAAATGTTTTTTATCTGCTGTTATTTACTGTTGTGACAAACTGTTTGTTAACCACTTTTTATTACCTTCTGTGACAATTTTATTGTTTAATCTGACTGTTTTTTCTTTCTGTGACAAAAGTTTGTTTTCTGTGTTTTACTGTCTTGGACAAAATTATTTTTTATCGACTGTTATTACCTTTGTGCAAAATGTTTGTTATACCTATTTAGTTCCTTCGTGACAAAATTATTTTATATCTAAACTGTTAGTTCCCTTTCTGTGACAAAATTTTTGTTTACGACTTTAGTTACCTTCGTGACTAAATTATTTTTTTATATCTGACGGTTTTACGTCTGTGAAAAATGTTTGTTATATTACTTTTAGTTCCTGTCGTGACAATGTTTGTTTACCTGACTGTTATTACGTCGTGCTAAATTTTGTTATACCACTGTTAGTTACCTTCTTGCAAATGTATTTTTTCTGACTGTTATTTACCTGTCTTGACTAATGTATTGTTTTCTACTGTTATTACCTTCTGTGACTAATGTATTTTATACTGACTTTATTACCTTTTTTGGGACAAAATGATTTTATATCTGACGTTTTTTACCTGCTGGACTAAATGTGGTTATATCTGACTGTTAGTTACCTGTCTGTGACAAATGTATTTTTTATTCTGACTGTTGTTCCCTGTCGTGACTAAATGTATTGTTATACCACTGTTAGTTACCTGTCTGTACAAATGTTTGTTAATCTGACGTTAGTTACCTGCTTGACTAAAGTATTGTTATTCTGACGGTTAGTTACTGTCTGTGACTAAATGTATTGTTATATCTGGACTGTTAGTTACTGTCTGTGACTAAATGTATTGTTATATCTGACGGTAGTTCTGTCTGTGACAAATGTATTTTTACCTACTGTTATTTTACGTCTTGAAAAAATGTTTTTGTTTATCGACTTTTTATTTTCGGTCTTGACTAATGTATTGTTTTCTGACTTTTAGTTCCCTGTCTGGACTAAATGTATTGTTTATCTGACGTTGTTACGCTTGACAAAATGTTTTTTATATCTATTTTTATTTTACATTTTAAAAAATGATCGAACACCCTGTGAAATGAAACAGGCCCCACCATAAAGCTATCCGGATTTTGGGCGAAATAAGACTGCCTGATGGCTTATTTATTACCTAGCCCCCCGCATGCCCTCTGCGATCTGTTTCCCCTGGGTCTTGGGTCGGGGAGATGGGGGTGTGAGGGTTCGCTGGGGGGCGGGGGGCGCTGAAAATAGATTTACTTTTAGTTTAACTACATGCATCATCGGCTGGGCCAATACCCTAAGGTACAGTAACGAAAACACAATTCCTACATCATCCCCTTTTAAATTTTTATTTAAAAATTTTTTTATTCGTCGATTTATTTTTCGCATTTTTAATAAATATTAAATTTCAGACACGAAGAATATCAAATCCTCATCACTTTAAAAAACGGAAATCACCTTTTCTTCTAAGGAGGGTAACTTGTAATTTGTTTTATTCACCATTTAAATTATTTTAAAATTTTCTCTTGTTTCAAGAACATCAATTGTAATTAGCTTGTACTTCCAATTTTAAATTTTTTGTGTATATAAGGTATAAAATGGCCTCCCCATCATCCACCACATTTACTACCCGGGGTCTTCATCATCGCTATAAAAAAAAACAATACATTCTCATTACGTTTAAACATGGGGGTTAAAAATCAAAAAAAAATTTATTAAATCACATAGGATAATTGTTAAAGGGAAGTAATTTGATAAAGTATAACAAAAGTAATGGGTTTGTAAATTTCAAACAAAATGTTAAACAACGTACACATTTTATTACGTGTCTATACATTCGTCAACATTATCAAAGTTTTGGCATGATTTCAAACCCGATAAACTCCGTGGGAAATGTTTACAATTTTTTAATTTTTTGGGAACTACAACTACTCAGGGTATATTCTACAAAGTTTAATGTGTACGGGAACTAAAAATACTCGATATATATCTACAATTTATAAGTGGGTGGGACTACAACTCTAACTATATATCTACACACTACTACTTCACCGAGATGTCCAAAAACCAACAAAACAAAACCCTTCTGAATATTTTATGTTCTGTTTTTTCCATAGCGAGCTGGGGACTTTCAAACAGCCAAATTATTTTGGTTTTTCTATAAATCATACCCCAAATGACATTCCCCCGCCCTTTTTGATTTTACTTATAAACTAAACGAAAATTTAAAAGGTTTAATAATCAGTAGTCCTTTCCTAAAATACACTTTTCTCCCCTGATATTTTTTCCCTTTCCCTTCCCAAAGGGACGCTGATAAATAGTGGTATCAAGAACCCCATTCCCATATAAATATGTACCCCCCGCTTTCTTCCCCCCCCGCGGACCGAGCCCGGGCATTTTTTTTTTTTAAAGGCCAAAACCCCCCTTGGTAGCTGGAAAAAAAAAAAAAAAAAAAAAAAAAAAAAAAAAAAAAAAAAAAAAAAAAAAAAAAAAAAAAAAAAAAAAAAAAAAAAAAAAAAAAAAAAAAAAAAAAAAAAAAAAAAAAAAAAAAAAAAAAAAAAAAAAAAAAAACCCCCCCCCCCCCCCCCCCCCCCCCCCCCCCCCCCCCCCCCCCCCCCCCCCCCCCCCCCCCCCCCCCCCTTTTTGGTTCCAGGCTGTCCTTTTTTGGGGTCGGTTGGACTGGTTAACCCCCAAACTTTTTTTTCCCAAATTTGGGCCAGAAAAATATTTTTTTTTCCCGGCCTTTTCCCGGGAAAACAAAAATTTACCAAACTTTTTTTTGGTCCGGGGTTTTTTGTGAAAGGGCTGCTGACCGTCAGCTGTCTCGGGTCGTTGTACTGTGACCACTTTCATGGCCAGAGTATCGCCGGCCTGGCGAATCAGCTGTACCACTCGATCGTGTGAAGCTCGCACCACATTCTCCCCATTGATCTGAAACATCAAAGGACTTGGTTAATAGAAGTAGAGTCCGTGATGAGAAGCTATGTCCTCAGCAAAAATCAAGTACAGAATTTATATGGTAATATTGGTTGATCCTGGTCTATACAGTGGAGGTATATATATTGTAATATTGGTTGATCCTGGTCTATACAGTGGTGGTATATATATGGTAATATTGGTTGATCCTGGTCTATACAGTGGTGGTATATATATTGTAATATTGGTTGATCCTGGTCTATACAGTGGTGGTATATTGTAATATTGGTTGATCCTGTGGTCTATACAGTGGAATAAAAATATACCACACAGTAATTCATTTTTCACTGAAATTATCGTAATTGATGAGGTTCTGACAAAAGTTTTCAGCCAAATGAAAATTGAAGCTAATTAATCAAAGCACTGACCTAGAATTGCTAATCTAGACACGTATAAACTCAGAGGTGACACTGTCTGTAATTTACACTAAAATGTGCTTTATACAAATATGATCAGTGCTTGTAAAACGATGGATAAACATTTTCATGTTTCACATTTGACATGATTGGTTATAAAAAAAAATTATCTGCTAAAATCTCCAACTGATGAATACATAAGTTACTGTGTTTGGTCATTTCTGAGTCAGTGATACCTAGGTGATCCTGATGAATACATAAGTTACTGTGTTTGGTCATTTCTGAGTCAGTGATACCTAGGTGATCCTGATGAATACATAAGTTACTGTGGTCATTTCTGAGTCAGTGATACCTAGGTGATCCTGATGAATACATAAGTTACTGTGTTTGGTCATTTCTGAGTCAGTGATACCTAGGTGATCCTGATGAATACATAAGTTACTGTGGTCATTTCTGAGTCAGTGATACCTAGGTGATTCTGATGAATACATAAGTTACTGTGGTCATTTCTGAGTCAGTGATACCTAGGTGATTCTGATGAATACATAAGTTACTTTGGTCATTTCTGAGTCAGTGATACCTAGGTGATCCTGATGAATACATAAGTTACTGTGGTCATTTCTGAGTCAGTGATACCTAGGTGATTCTGATGAATACATAAGTTACTTTGGTCATTTCTGAGTCAGTGATACCTAGGTGATCCTGATGAATACATAAGTTACTGTGTTTGGTCATTTCTGAGTCAGTGATACCTAGGTGATCCTGATGAATACATAAGTTACTGTGGTCATTTCTGAGTCAGTGATACCTAGGTGATTCTGATGAATACATAAGTTACTTTGGTCATTTCTGAGTCAGTGATACCTAGGTGATCCTGATGAATACATAAGTTACTGTGTTTGGTCATTTCTGAGTGAGAGATTACCTAGGTGATTCTGATGAATACATAAGTTACTGTGTTTGGTCATTTCTGAGTCAGTGATACCTAGGTGATCCTGATGAATACATAAGTTA
>NW_022980301.1:0-3635 GCF_902652985.1 Pecten maximus
GGTCGGTAGAGTCGATACTTGGTGTATGGCAAGTGTATAAAGTGGGGTTAACCACCACAGCAGGTGGGGGTCAGTAGAGTCTATACTTGGTGTCTGGTAAGTGTATAAAGTGGGGTTAACCAGCACAGCAGGTGGGGGCCATTAGACGCAATACTTGGTATATGGTAAGTGTATGAAGTGCGGTTAACCAGCACAGCAGGTGGAGGTCGGTAGAGTCAATACTTGGTGTATGGTAAGTGTATACAGTGGGGTTAACCACCACAGCAGGTGGAGGTCGGTAGAGTCGATACTTGGTGTATGGCAAGTGTATAAAGTGGGGTTAACCACTACAGCAGGTGGAGGTCGGTAGAGTCAATACTTGGTGTATGGTAAGTGTATAAAGTGGGGTTAACCAGCACAGCAGGTGGGGGTCAGTAGAGTCAATACTTGGTGTATGGTAAGTGTATGAAGTGGGGTTAACCAGCACAGCAGGTGGGGGTCAGTAGAGTCAATACTTGGTGTCTGGTAAGTGTATAAAGTGGGGTTAACCAGCACAGCAGGTGGGGGCCATTAGACGCAATACTTGGTATATGGTAAGTGTATGAAGTGGGGTTAACCAGCACAGCAGGTGGGGGTCAGTAGAGTCAATACTTGGTGTATGGTAAGTGTATGAAGTGGGGTTAACCACCACAGCAGGTGGTGGTCAGTAGAGTCAATACTTGGTGTATGGTAAGTGTATACAGTGGGGTTAACCAGCACAGCAGGTGGAGGTCGGTAGAGTCAATACTTGGTGTATGGCAAGTGTATAAAGTGGGGTTAACCAGCACAGCAGGTGGAGGTCGGTAGGGTCAATACTTGGTGTATGGTAAGTGTATGAAGTGGGGTTAACCAGCACAGCAGGTGGAGGTCAGTAGAGTCAATACTTGGTGTATGGCAAGTGTATAAAGTGGGGTTAACCAGCACAGCAGGTGGAGGTCGGTAGAGTCAATACTTGTTGTATGGCAAGTGTATGAAGTGGGGTTAACCACCACAGCAGGTGGTGGTCAGTAGAGTCAATACTTGGTGTATGGTAAGTGTATGAAGTGGGGTTAACCACCACAGCAGGTGGTGGTCAGTAGAGTCAATACTTGGTGTATGGTAAGTGTATACAGTGGGGTTAACCAGCACAGCAGGTGGAGGTCGGTAGAGTCAATACTTGGTGTATGGCAAGTGTATAAAGTGGGGTTAACCAGCACAGCAGGTGGGGGCCATTAGACGCAATACTTGGTATATGGTAAGTGTATGAAGTGGGGTTAACCAGCACAGCAGGTGGGGGTCAGTAGAGTCAATACTTGGTGTATGGTAAGTGTATGAAGTGGGGTTAACCACTACAGCAGGTGGTGGTCAGTAGAGTCAATACTTGGTGTATGGTAAGTGTATACAGTGGGGTTAACCAGCACAGCAGGTGGAGGTCGGTAGAGTCAATACTTGGTGTATGGCAAGTGTATAAAGTGGGGTTAACCAGCACAGCAGGTGGAGGTCGGTAGGGTCAATACTTGGTGTATGGTAAGTGTATGAAGTGGGGTTAACCAGCACAGCAGGTGGAGGTCGGTAGAGTCAATACTTGGTGTATGGCAAGTGTATAAAGTGGGGTTAACCAGCACAGCAGGTGGAGGTCGGTAGAGTCAATACTTGTTGTATGGCAAGTGTATGAAGTGGGGTTAACCACCACAGCAGGTGGTGGTCAGTAGAGTCAATACTTGGTGTATGGTAAGTGTATGAAGTGGGGTTAACCACCACAGCAGGTGGGTGGTCAGTAGAGTCAATACTTGGTGTATGGTAAGTGTATACAGTGGGGTTAACCAGCACAGCAGGTGGAGGTCGGTAGAGTCAATACTTGGTGTATGGCAAGTGTATAAAGTGGGGTTAACCAGCACAGCAGGTGGAGGTCGGTAGGGTCAATACTTGGTGTATGGTAAGTGTATAAAGTGGGGTTAACCAGCACAGCTGGTGGAGGTCGGTAGAGTCAATACTTGGTGTATGGCAAGTGTATAAAGTGGGGTTAACCAGCACAGCAGGTGGAGGTCAGTAGAGTCAATACTTGGTGTATGGTAAGTGTATAAAGTGGGGTTAACCAGCACAGCAGGTGGTGGTCAGTAGAGTCAATACTTGGTGTATGGTAAGTGTATAAAGTGGGGTTAACCAGCACAGCAGGTGGAGGTCAGTAGAGTCAATACTTGGTGTCTGGTAAGTGTATAAAGTGGGGTTAACCACCACAGCTGATGGGGGTCAGTAGAGACTAGAGTCCATACTTGGTGTATGGAAAGTGTATGGGGTGGGGTTAACCGCCACAGCTGGCGGCCATGGGGGGTCATTACACTTAATACTTAGTGTATAGTAGCATTGTATAATTTACCATTATTTGTGTAATTATTGATAATTTGTCAAATTACACCAGCTCCCTGTTTTGGGCATTATTTTTAATAGGCCTAGTTTATGTATAATTTGTTTCGCTATTTACATTATTTCCAATAATTCCAAAGGACTCACAAACTTATAACTGCAATGACAAATGATCATATTAAGTTCAGTAACAAATTGGAAACAACAAAAATACAACAGCTGCACTTCCCAACACATGACAACTAACGTTAATCAGAGACATAGGTCTCTGCGTTAATCATTTCGCAACCAACGCATGGTAAGTCCCTGTGCGGATATATACTCATAATACTGTACTGCCATACTAAATACATGTATCTATTGATGATACTTTTGCACATCAAGAATGAAATGTACATTAAATAATATCCTTATTTCATTATGAACTCACTTCACAAAGCAGCAATCTGGTACGCAAAATGGCGGGGTCGGAACGGCGAATGGCGCCAACTTCGTAGAGGAGAATCCGGAAAATTATTACACAAATGAAAAAAAAAACCTCGTATTTCTTAAAAATTAAGAGTACTTATTTGTTGTAAGCTAAGGCTTCAAAAAAGGCTACATCTCTATCTTAAAATCAATACAACTGTACTTCCAAAAATTCAAGTCGATACTGTCAGTAGTGTAAGCAGGCGTAGAAGTAGATACTGTCAGTAGTGTAAGCAGGCGTAGAAGTAGGCGGAGCCTATCACCGCAGTAGGCGTGTTTCAAAACCAGATCTGCTGGTTAACCCGCTGTGCTGGCTAACTTCTAACATTATCGACCTGAGGACACCCCCTATCGTCGAAGAAAATTTCTAAAACTGACGACTTTTGTTTGTTTTTGTGAACAATGATGAAAATAAATTGTTTCTTCAACTTAATCTTTGTTTAATTATACACCATGTTATACAAGTTAATGTATAGAAGGTTAAGAAGTATGTGTGACTATTTCTAAGTACTTTTATTTACAAATAAACTTGACAAGATGATCCTACAAAAGGTTTCCACAGTGTTCTGTTCGTTGCTGTTTATTTTGTCATTATGTTACACAAGTTAATGTATAGAAGTGTGAATATTTAATACATTTACTTATTAAACACTTCGACAAGATGATCATACAAAGGGCTGTTATCTAACTTCCTCATCTCTGTCCGTAATTTACAAATTTTGTCATACAAAGGGTTATCTAACTTCCTCCCCTCTGTCCGTTCCTTTGCCAGGTCTAAAACAGATTGCCCGTCATAAGTATGGTCT
>NW_022980302.1:0-1202 GCF_902652985.1 Pecten maximus
CATTGAAACCACTTCCCCTGATGGATAGCACTTTCCGGGGGTGAATGACCATTTGTTCAGGGTCGGAAATATCCGTCATTTTCCCTCGAACAGGTCCTTTATTGGTCTCTGCTACAGCATCAATTGTATCCAAGTCGGAATCCTTACGGACAGCAATCTTTGTCAAAGTCTGTGATCTTCCCCCGGACCACGGGGGTAGGTTTCCTTGGACTATAGTAGGAGTCATGGTAAAATTTGTTAGATTTTTCTTGCAAAAAACTTGTCTGGTAGGGGAATTTCTCGGCGGCCCAAATAGAAGAAACCACCTTTCGTTCGCATTTTCGCAGTGATGGATGTTTAGGTTCCACTTTCCGTCCCCCGTAGATGCCGTTGTCGCTCTATAGACACCATCAGAGGCTTCGCACTACTGTTGAATGTCCTCCGAAGGTCCTGAATCGGGTTCAGGTAGTTTCGCTGTTTGTCACTCACCTTCCGGTACTCTTCGAAACCACTCAGGCATTCGCTTACTCATACTTCCGGTTTATCTGAAAATGGCAGAAGGAAACGTTGAAATTTTTGACAATGTCGTAATTCCTATGAAGAATTTAGATTAAGGAGAAATCTTTAATTTTCCATTGCTTGGCATTACTAAAGCTGTAGTAGAAGATATCAGATTTTATCAGGTGATTATTTCTAATATTTCACAAGAAAATCCACTAACAAAAACATGTCAAGTTTGACACGGGCGTGATATTAGAAAGTACAATGTACAATATTTTGGAAAATTGGTGTCAAGTCCTTGCGAATATATTCTGTGAGCTGTTTGACTATTAGCTCGTTGAATAATATATTTTCAAAGCTCCTTACTTATGATAACCAGGCTTAAAATGTTCACACAGAAATACAAAACGGAACCTGTTGTGTTTACCTGTTCACCTACAGGCTCACTAGTGTCCCGCGGTGAATTATAATTGACAACAATGGCGGTTGTGATAAATATTTACTGTTAGACTTATCTCCATACCTCTTCAACAAGTATTTGTCATTTAAACAGTTAAATGATTTTGTATGAAAACTTCAAATTGTTGTTTGTGAAAATTTTAAAAATGAATAACGGATACATCAAATCCATCCTCTCCATTTGGCGTGTTTTGATAACCGTTTAGACATCTGATCAATAAGTGCCATGTTTTAATATCCAAATATTTTGGTCAATGGTTGAA
>NW_022980303.1:0-15303 GCF_902652985.1 Pecten maximus
AAAAAACCCCCCCCCCCCCAAAAAAAAATTTAAAAAAAAAAAGGGCCCCAAATTCCCCCCTTAAAAATTGGCCCCCCTTTCCCCATTTTTTAAAAAAAAATTTACAAAATTTTTTCCCCCCCAAAAAAAAAAACCAAAAAAAATTTTAAAAAAAAAAGGGGGGGGAAAAAAAATTTAAAACCAAAAAAAAAAAAAAAAAAAAAATTTAAAAAAAAAAAAAAAAAAAAAAAAAAACCCCCCCCCCCCTTTTTTAAAATTTTTTTTTGGGGTTTTTTTGGGGGGAAAAAAAAGGGGGAAAAATTTTTTAAATTTTTTTTGGGGGCCCAAAAGGGAAAAATTTTAAAAAATTTTCCCAAAAAAAAAAAAACCCCCCCCCCCCCAATTTTTCAAGTTTTGCAAAAAAATTCTGCACTGGACAAGATATTTCACCACATGCTTTTCTTTGACAAGTTGTGGGTATTTTTAACTGACGTTTTAGTTTTTTTAACAAGGCAAATTTGGGAACATATTGATTTCCCTTTTTTCAACACTTTTCCTTTTTAGTGTCTGGGTTTTCCCCAAGTCTCCTTCCAAACCTCGTAAGCTCATCATCAACAAACAACCTCTTCCCTTTCTATGGATCTTAGCCATTGGCAAATGTTCGTTGATGTGTCCTGAGGTTTTACTGAAAATAAAAAACAATTACTATGTAAATTTTTTAAAAAGAGGCCCCAAAGAACCCGTATCGCTTTACTTTTTCTATACAGGGAAAATTTGAAATTTCTCGGTTATTTTTGAAGATTACCGCTCTAAACAAATCACAGTAGGCCAGGTTATCAATATCAATTAAATTCCCCATAAAATAGGGGGCGAGTTTTTTTGCTATGAGAAAAACCCTTATATTTTAAGATAAGCCCATTTAAACCCAAAATTAAAATAGAAAAATTTTATTCATTTTGAAAAAACTTGGTAACCTTTTACACCCAGCATGCTAAAAGGCCAATTCAAATCCCTGTGCCTCTTTGGGTTTTTGGGGTAAAAATTGTTTTAAGTAAAACGTGGACAAAACCCGGGTGGCCGAAAGAAGACAGCAGGGCAGAACCCTCGGATGCCGCACCAGTACTTCCCCCACACACAATTACGTTATAATTTTATGTTTCTTGGTTTTTTGACAAAAAAGTCCTTTTTGTTTACAATTTAGGGTGTTTAAAACCCTTTTGGGGACCTTGAATACATTGACAGCAAGGTCATCCATTTACAGACTGGTGTGGCAGGATGACCGGTACAAACATAATGTCCTGCGGGAAAAATTGGGGCCCTACCGATACCTCTTTACTTATAAAAGTAATGAAATTATTATAGCAAAAAGAAGTCAAAAACACACCATAAAAAATAAACAACATTTTACTCAAAAAATTGGGGGTGCCCTCCTCTTTACCCTTTTTTTGGTAATGGGAAAGCAAGCTGACTTTAATTTACTCCCCGGTCTATTGTAATGTTTTTCCACACAAAAATAAATCAGACAAGTGTGATGACTGAGCTCTAAAATATTAAAATTATAAAAAATTTAAAACAATTTTTAAAAAACAGATATGCCCGAAATGGGGGTTTATTTATTCTGCATGCAGTAGAAAGAGCATTTTTTAAATTCGAATATAATTAGTATTTTTTGACTGCTAAACCCTACCAAACGTAGGGTGCTGGGTCTAACATTAAAATTGAAAATATTTTGTAAAAAACAAAATAGTAAAAACATTTAGGGAATTAAAAATGCCCTTTTAATGTTGCCCTTTGCTACAGTTTACTTCAACACGGAGATACCTCATGAAATTTTTTTGGGGGGTTAAAAATCCAACTATTTTAGACCCAAAGAATTTTACTCTAAAATCCGAGACATGGGAAAGGCCCATCTATAGTTTAATAGTTTTTTAGGGGCATGTTTTAGGCGAAATTGTTTCGGGTGTAGGGGTGCACACTTTGTGATGGCGGTCCCATAGAAGTTCCCAAAGCGGGTTTTGGGGATGTTTTCACCTGCATAAACCTTTTTGTGTCCTGAATTTGCATTTAAAAAAATTAAAAAAATTTTGTAAGCATGCAAATTTTTATAATGAAAAACCCTTTTCCCAAAAATCGAAATTGTTGCCCACTTTACAAAAAGGAACAGAACGCCCTTGTTTTTTAACCCTACCCCAAATATTTTTTGCAAATATTTTTATTTATGGGGTAAACTGTACATCAAACAATGGGCCATATCCCCTACATTTAATATAAATTTTTGTCAGGGAAAGTCCCATTTAAATTTACACTATACCATTTTGTTTTTAAATAAAAAAACAGTGCTTGAAAAGTCCTGAAATTAATCATCATTCGTACATAAATTTAAAATTTTTCAAAAATTAAAAAATAGTGGTAAAAATATACCCTATAGTTTGGGAAAATGCAAACCAAAAAAAAACCGTATAAATTACCCCTTGGGGGGGCCCCAAAAAACGGGGGTGGAATTTTACCCTCTTCATTCTATACTCTTTACTTTAAAGGGTTTGGCTTAAACTAAAAAACCTTACACGAAAGCAAAAATCTTTATGCATTTTTTTGTCAACAAAATTGGGGACTTTACGATTTTAAAATTCTGAAAACGATAAAAAATTTTTCCGGCAATAGAATAGAACTGCCCTACGCGGGCTAGGGGCCGGGCTTACCACTTATCCAAAAAATCCTTTCTGCATGCTGTTTGTAGAAAAACTATTTTTTTCATTGAATGCCCTTCCAACTAGTGTTTTTGTTTCCCCATCATAAAACCGGGGTTTTGTCCGGTGACCATTTCTTTTTTACGTCGCTTTTTCCCGAACTCTTTTCCAATCTGGGCCCCGACTTTTCTTGGCTTGGGAAAGCCATTTTTCTGCCGAAATTTATTTTTAAACTTTCTACTAACCTAGATTCTTGCCCATGCGCCCAAAGCGGGAAATTTGCATTTCACTCGTCATTCGACAGTGAGAGGTTCCCCAAAAAATTATTTTTTTTTTAATTCAAAGGGGTTAAAATATCCCCAAAAATTTAAATAAGAATTTTTCATAAGGAGTTTTTTTTTTAATGGATTTCCCCTTTTTTTTTCCAAACTTTGACCTATTTTTTTCCCCCCGAATGGGCCCGCAAAAAATAAATGGTTCTCTCAAGCTACGCTAAAAACATACACCCGGGAGGGGCCGGATAAATTTCTTTTAGGACGTTAAACAAAAAAAACCCAAACCCAAAACCATTCGGAGAAAGCACCCCATTTTCAAAAGAATAACTTTTAAAGGGGAACTTAAGCTTCAAATTTTTGGGGGAGCTGGAAAAACCGTTATTCTTTTGGGCTTTTAAAAAAGGGCCCTGTTTCCAGAAATGTTAATT
Source organism: Pecten maximus (assembly GCF_902652985.1). NCBI lineage: Eukaryota > Metazoa > Mollusca > Bivalvia > Pectinida > Pectinidae > Pecten > Pecten maximus. The sequence continues at coordinate 3,370 of NW_022980303.1, forward strand.
CCCATGGGAAACCTGCCCCCCGTAAAATTTCCCTTAAACTAGCTCAACCATTTTTTTTTTTTTTTAACGAAAAATAATTTTAAAACCTTTCCGACCCCCAGATTTCAAAATGCCCCGGTGAAATGTTTTTTTATAAAGTTGTCATTTTGGGGCATCAAAAAACATAAGTCGTAAAAAAAAAGGGTTAATCCAAAATTTGGGAAAATTTGCAACATAGTAAAAAATTTCTTTTGGTAAATTTTTCCAAAACATCGTGTTTTTTTCATAAACAAAAAATTTTTTCGGATGAAAATGCACTTGCAGAGACACCAAATTTTGGGAAAAATGCAATAAAATTGGGAAATTTTTTCCCGTTAAAATAGTTTTGGATGCAAATTTTTTTTCCCTCACAAAAACGGTAGAAAACTTTTACTTGTTTCATATGTGTACTAAAAATCACTAATTCCATTGGTGGAACTTCTCATATGCCGCCTGAATTGGTTTTAAATTGGGAAAAAAAAGGGGAAATGAGTAACCCAAACCTTTTCTGAAAACCCCATTATATAGCTTATTTATACAAAATTTTATATTTAATATCAGAGCGGATATTTTTTATGACATTTTATGATATCTAACGACTAAAAACAGTAAACCCAATAAAAATTTAAAACTGAGGACACCCTGATACATGAATACTGTTTTTACTCAAGTTGGGGTTTTCCCCCTTTTTTTTTTAATTTTCGGGTCGTGGGGGCCTTTACATTTTTCCCCTATCTTCTTTTCCCTTTTTCTATACGTTTCGGAATCAACGACCGACGCCAGCTATTCTTGTCTACTTTCCTTGTTTTTTGTCCAATCTCCAAAGCGTTGTGGCCCTGTCCGGGTTAGACCCCGACTTGTCTACTTTCTTTGTGGCCCGAGACCAGCCACATTTGAATAGATAAAATTATCCATATGAAATACTTTATTTTGTTTTTAAAAATAAACATAATTCTGCGCTTCTTGGGTATTTAATGTTTTTATTATATTGTCTTGTTATTTTGTGTAAATTTGTTGTTCGTTATTTTTCCCCAAAATTTTCGCATAATTGTCCCCAAAATACTAAGTTTAGCTGTTGACACAATCATCGGTGCCTGCTATTTTGTTCTTTATCGCGCTTTATAAAACCCAAACGTTATTGTTTTTAAAATGGAGGGTAAATGTGTTTGGGGAAGGCGTCAACCCATACTTCAAAAAACCCTAGTGGGGTTTAAAAACGAATGCACGCAATGTAAATAGTCCACAATATAAAAGGCTCCTAATACGCTGGTGGGAACCAAGGGTTGACGTCGCAAAGGGAAAAAGCACTTATTTGCCCGAAGTGCTACATGAAGTAAACTTCGGAAAAAAAATCGCCCGAACCTGAACCCGAGCAAACCCCGGGAAAAAGAGGAAGAAGCGGGCTCCCCCTCCCCTATCCCCGGGCCTTTTCCCGACCCTTTTTATCTTTTGAATGGATCTCTTCACAACAACCAATGCGTCCCCTGTCTTGTTACCTTTGAATAAATGGAAAAAAAATCCCTCAGTCTTACCAAAACGGGGCAAAACATACCTGATCTATTTTACACAAACTGTGGTGTCCCACCTCATCCCGCGTCGCTCCTTCACCTTAAATTTGGGAACGACTTAGATCCGTCACAGAGGTTTTTCCCCTTTATGGAGAGGTTCCCCTTTTTAAAACTCAGTTTTCCATCAAAAAACGTCCCCCAAATCATTAATGACCCCCCTAGAGGGGGTGCCTTTCCCTTTTTCCCCAAAAACCCGTCCCGCGTTTGCAATAAACTTTTCCCCTCTTGATGACTCGGCATGCCTGGGCCCGGACGGTTTTGGGCCAAAAATCAGTTTCCTCGAATCCACTCCGGGCCGGTTTCCCCCTAAACTTTCATCTGTATATTTTACCAAGACAAAACCGATGCCCCTTTTCTGTTCTGGGTAAAAAAAATCTAGCATGCCGCATAACCCGAAAACCCGGGCAAATCCCCATTCTTACGTCCAAGCAAATCTTGAAAGGAAAAATCACCAAATCGAGGTGGTTTTGGGAAACCATCATGTGTTTTGGGAAAAACTGGACGTTTTTTTTTCCCAACGAATTGGGGGTCTAACGCTTTAAAATGTCCTCGAGGCTTTTCTTCGAACCGCACAGCCTGTCAAAGGTATTAGAGGAAACCATCTACCCGAGATCTCCAAGAGATTTCCCAAAAAAAAGGATAATCGCTGAAAGGATGAAAACCGTTGACAAAACCGAGATCTCCAGAGAGATGCCAAATAGATAATCGCTGAACTTATGAAAACCGTTTGACAACACCGAATGTTTAGCTCAGAGAGTCAAGACAGATCCGGATCTATCTAGACGGGCAAGGTCCGAGTTTGTCAAGATGGATGCATCTTCCGTACTGTTTCCCCGTCTCGATCTCGATTACTTGAGAACCATTACGTGTGGAACGTATCAGATATGTCTGGCTCCTGGTTACATCGCCGAACATTTAAGTGATGACGGAGACTATGAGGTGTGGCTTTACCAGCACTCCACAGACCTTCTCCGATGTCAAATACATTCTCGACACAAAAGCCAAACGAAATACAAGGGCCCAATGGGCCCAAATCGCTCGCCTGCAATGCAGTGATCTTTTCATATATGGATCCTGCAGTTATTTGAAAGCATGCTACAGGACCAATATAATGTCTCTCTGCACTTTGGCTTTTCACTAAAAGTCATTTAAAGATTTAAGCATACTTGATCGACGTGACCTTGAATGTGAGTCAGGGTCATTCATTTGAAAAAACTTGGTAGCCCTTCGCCCCAGCATGCTACAGACCCAATATTAACTCCATGGGACTCTTGGTTATTGAGAAGAAGTCGTTTCAAGATTTTAGCCTTTTGGCTCCTGTGACCTTGAATGAAGGTCAAGGTCATTCATTTTAACAAACTTGGTAGCCCTTTACCCCAGCATTTTACAGACCCAATATCAACTCCCTGGGACTCTTGGTTATTGAGAAGAAGTCGTTTAAAGATTTTAGCCTTTTTGACTTCTGTGACCTTGAATGAGGTCAAGGTCATTCATTTGAACAAACGTGAGAGCCCTTCACCCCAGCGTGCTACAGGCCAAATATTAGGTCTGTGGGACTGTTGATTATTGAGAAGAAGTCTATAAAAATGTTAGCCTTTTTGACTCCTGTGACCTTGAATGAAGGTCAAGGTCATTCAATTGAACAAAAATTTTGGGACCGGGTTTAAACCGGGGCAGCATGAAAAGGCCCCAATATAAACTCCCTGGGCCCTCTTGGTTTTTGAAAAAATTCGTTTAAAAATGTTAGCCTTTTTGACTCCAGTGCCCTTAAAATTAAAGGGCCCAAGGCCCTTCTTTTAAACCCCAAAATTTGGGTAGCCCTTCATCCCACCCTGCTAAAAGGCCAAATATTAGGTTCGGGGACTTTTGGGTTTTAGGGAGAATTTCTTTTAAAAAAATTTTTAACCCTTTTTTGTTTCCCTGTGACTTTGGGAAGGGAAGGGTAAAGGGTTTAATTCATTTGAAAAAATTGGTACCCCTTTCTACCGCAGCATGCTGAAAGACCCAATATAAAACCCCGGGACTTTTGGTTATTGAAAAGCCCTTTTAAAAGTTTTTTTAGCCTTTTTCCCCCTTTGACTTTCAAGGGAAGGGGTCAAGGTCATTTCCTTTGAACAAACTTGGTAGCCCTTTACCCCAGCCGGTTTGCACCCAAATTTAGGCTTGGAACTTTTTGGTTTTTGAGAAAAAAGGCTTTTAAAAAAGTTTTTAAACCCTTTTTTCGATTTCCTGTGCCCTTTTAATAAAAGGTAAAGGAAATTCATTTGAAAAAAAATTTGGGGAAGCCCTTCCCCCCAAGCTACGACCCAATATAAAAGTCCCTGAGTCTTTTGGCTATTTAGTTTTTTTTAATTTTTTATTTGGGCTTTATTTCCCTTTTTGCCCTTGAATGAAGTAAAGGTTTCTTTCTTTGAACAAACGGGTATTTAACTTCACCCCGCATGCACCGACCCAATATAAAACTCCCTGGGATCTTGGTTTTTGAGAAGAAGTCTTTTTTAAAGTTTTTTACCCTTTTTTCCCCCCTGTGCCCCTTGAATAAGGGTTCAACGTTTTTAATTTAAAACAAACTTGGTACCCCTTCCCCCCAGCTCAACAGGCCCAATATTGGGTCTTTGGGCCTTTGGTTTTTTGAAAAGTTGCTGGGGGGAAAAATTTTTGACGCCGGACGGACGACGGACCCCGTGCCACGGCATAATCCTTCCCTTTCGGGAGGTGAGCTAATAATTTTGGGTTTAGGTTCACCGTTTTCCCCCGATAATGAGGCCCCAAAAAGGCTACTACTGCCAGTCCCCAAATTTGGGGAGAGAGAACGAGGGGAATGGGGTGCGCACATCCCCGACCCTTGTACTCCCTTTGGGTATTACAGGGCGCGGGAAAAACCCCCTCGACCATTCCCCCACAACGGGTTTGAAAAAATTTCCGACAAAACTTAAAAATTTTTCCAGCGGCAAGGGAGTGATATTTTCAAATTATGTTTGGGGCTCGATAAAAGATCCCTTTTACCATGTAAACAAACCCAAAAACTTATAAATATGGTTTTAAACAATCGCCGATCTATGCCCAACCCCGAAAAATGGGGAAAACCAAAAAAATCATAAAAAAAACTTTTTTGGTTTGTTGTTTTTTTTTTTTTGTCGCCAATTCTTAAACCCAAAGGGCACTTGTAAAGTGGCCATTTGGTTTTTTTTTTATAAAAAAAGTTTTTCCCTCTCCCCTTTTTTCCAGACGGGGACTTTCACAAAAATACCGAGAAAATACTTCGTTTTTTTTAATTATCTAAAAAAGGGTCAAAAATGGTTTAATTCAACCATAGGTTTAATTAAACCCCAAGATTTAAAAATGTTCCCCCACTTACATTTTGGGAATTTTTTTTTTCCCTTTCTCACAATGGGCAATTACGTACTGTTTAATAGGAAAAAATTTTGGTTTTTGAAACCAACCCCCAATAAAAGGTTTTTATTCCCCCAAAAAAAACCATTTTTTGTGTCTAAAATGTTACATCGAAAATGGTTTTTTGGAGATTTTTTTCTTCCAAAAAAACACCCAAAAGGGGCGGCAAATTGGAAACATGATTTTAAATCATGCCAATAAGGGGTTTTTCTTTAGGGGTTGACCTTTTTTTGGGATTAGTTTTTTCTTTATATTTTAAAAAAAAGGCACTTTTTAATAACCCTTAACAGCTTTAAAGGGAAACAAATTTTGGGGACCCTAAAAAAAAAACCCATTTGACCAAATCTTTATTTTTTATGGGATTTGTGCCCAAAAACCGGCAGGGGCCCAAATGCACCACCAAAAAAAAATTTTTGAACAGAAGGGGGGTCATTTTGGAAAAGGCCCCTTTTAAAGAAAGTGCTGATTTCCATATGGGTTTTAAAGGGTAACAAGAGCTGAGACCCCAAAATAATTTTTTAATAGCTATCCCAATTTGACATCTTTAACTGGGGATGAAACTGGGCTTTTTTTATAGCGATGATTGCCAAAAATTTTAAATAGCGAAAAAGAAAGGAAAAGTAAAAAGGGGGGGAAAAATAGCGAAGAAAAGATTAACTGTGATGATGTTTTTAGTTTGTGTAGGGAAAAAAATTTTAAAAAACCCTTTTTGTTGGAAATGAAAAAATACTTTTTTTTATGCATTTTTAAAAATATTTTTTTATTACTTTTTCCTTTTGTATACCTATGATAAAATGTCAAATTTTTAAAATTTTTTTTTCTTAGGTTAAAGAAGACTTCTTTTTGAATGGTTTTGGAATAAATGTAATTATCATCGCAAAAACACTAGAAAAATTTTCTTTTTAAAATAAATGGCATCCCCTTAATTGGTAAAAATTTCCCCCAGGGGGTATAGTTTTCATATCGAAATCGCAAAATTTTAAAATAGACAATTTTACGGGCTTTCCAAAAACCCCTGACACACTTAAAGGGAGACATGACCTTGTGGTCTAGACCCCATGCACAGACCCAATTCAATTGGTAAATTAAGAAGATGCCCTTTTTCTGGTTTTAACCAATTTGGCCCATTGGTGACATTGAATATGGATTTAAAGTCATTCCCCTTTTTTAAACCCGGTAGAGTTCACCCTAGGGATAGTTACAGACCCAAAATAAAGTCCCCCTTTGGCCCCTTGAGTATTGGGGAAATCGGGAAAACCCAAACCACTTTTATTTTGTAAAAATGAAAAAAAAAGGGATTTTAAAAGTTTAGGCGTGATGTTAAATTGTAGCCCCTTTGGTTTAAAAATAGCCAAATACTTAAACCAAAAATCTTAAGCATGAGTGTAAGGGGTTTTAAGGGGGGAAAGTATTGAGCCCTTTGGAAAATAAAAGCAAAATGGTAAACCAGGGTGTAATTTATTCCCTAATTTGTTCAATGAAAAGATCTATTAAAATTAAAATTAAATATTTCATTAGGTGTCGATGGTGTCTAGGGATCTATACTTTATTGCAAAGGGCATAAAAATTTTGCCGCGGGGGAAGATTTGATGCAACATTTGTTAGGGAACCTTGATAGTTGGTATCAAAAAAAGTAAATTAAAAAATAAACAAAAGGGGAAAAAATTATATTTACAAAAGGGGGAACCCGTGTCCCCTCCAATTGCTGGCGCTAAACAAAGCAAAAACTACCCTTTTTAAAAACTCTGGTAGTTCGCTTGGGGGCGAACCGGGAAACCTTCCTCACCCGCGGCGAACCTCAAAATCAAGGGCCCCCAAAAATGAAAGGCCCTTGTCAAGGGAGACATTTGGAAGAAGTTTGTTCAAAAAGAAATAAAGGTAAAAAAATCCCAAAATTTTGTCCCTTTCCCACCCAAAACTTTTTTTGTTCACTGTTGGCAAGGTTTTTTTAAAAGTGTTTTTTTTAAACTCTATTAAATCATTTTATTTAAAAAACGGGTGTTTTAAAAAATACAATCAGGTTTTTTTACCTGGACATTCTATGTGTTTCCAAATTTAAATTTAAAAGTACCGGAACCAATGTTTTTCCCCGGAAAAAAAGTAAGCATATATGTTTTTTATTTTGGGGAAAATTTCAAAATTTTTATCGGGTGGGGGGCTTGGAAAAAAACATGGGAAAAGAGTTGGGCCCGGGTTAAAAAAAAATTTAAAACAAAGAAACAAAAAAGTTTTTTTTAAATTAGTCCTTTTTGAGTTTAGGTTTTATTGATTCAGGAAATTTCCCCAGGGGTTTTTTATCCTTGGTTTCCTTTTTTATTCCCTTTATCTATATAAACATATTGCCGACTTCCCCCTTTTCCTTTCCTGACGTACTTCTCTTCCCAAAACCCCTTTTTCTTTTCCCTTTTTGACATTCCCAAAATATCCTAAACAGGAAACCCTTTAATCTTAAAAAGAAAGGGCAAAAATTTTTTAGTAACATTAAATCACGAAAAACTGTTCTTTTATCTCAAATAGGTTTTGGTTTTCGACGAAAAAAGTTTGAAAATTTGAAAATTAACGGGAAATTTTTGACTTTTCGGGGTGCCACCAAGCATTTCGGCCCCTTAAATTTTAGTTTGAGTTTCAAAAGGGGGATCCATTGAAGCAATTATTCTTTTATTTTGAGGAAAAAATGTCTTGAGAAATTTTTTTAAAACGTGATGCTCTTTTGGGGTATATGAACCCCTTTTTTTTTAAACCCGTTTTAGAATATGCCTAGAAGTCTGGGAAAAGTTTTTCAAATTCAAATTGATAAGTTAGAAAAAAACCGAAAAAGTGGCTGCAAGAATTATAAAATGGCCCCAAAAAATTTTACCCACTACAAATTCTTTATATTTTGAAAAAAAGGGTTAAAAAACTTTATTTCCCGAAGAAAAAAAAAAAAAACTGCCCGCCTTTTAAAAAAAGGGATAATCATCAAAAAAAAATGAATTTTCTTTTTTTTCCTTACCCCCTTCCCCCCTTTCATTACAAAAATTTATGTTGGTATTTTTCACTAAAAAAAAGGGGGAAAATAGAATTAAAACCCTTTTTTTTATAGGTTATATAAAAGATTTTTCATTTTTACCATTTTACACTTCGGTTTTTGGGGAAAAACCTCGGGAAAAAACTGAAGTCCCTCAATATCGCTAAAGTATTCAAAAAATGGTTTTAAAAACCCGTTGGTTTCTTTTTTTTTTCCCTCATTCTTTTCATGGGGGCCTAAAAATTAAAATTTTTCATTTCCCAAGTCGAGATATAATGCATTTCCCTTAAACCCACGACCCCCCTTTTCCCCTCCCCCCAAAACCCCCCGGGCCCCCTTTTATCCCTTTTTAAAAAATTCACCCAAACCCCCAATTTCCCTTTTCCTTTTAAACCCCCCCCCCCAAAACCTTGATATCCTTTCCTTTAATTTTATTTTTTTTCCTCTACCCCTTTCCCTTTTAAAAATTAAGCTTTTCCAAAAACCCCTTTTTCTTTCCCTTTTCCCCGTTTTTCCCCCCACAATTCCCCTTTTTTTCCAAACCCTTTTTTGTTGGGCCCTGCGTTTCTAAAATTTGGGTATAAAATTTTTTTTGGGTTAAAATTTTTGGGGGCACTTTTTCTTTCTTTTAAAACCTTTATTTTTTGGGAAAACCTTTTTTGGCCCAAAACCAAAATTGACTTAGAATAAAAAAAATTTTAGGTTAAAATTTTTTTACTTTTCCCAAAATTTATCTTTGAATTTTAAATTGAAATTTTTTTTAAACAAAAAAACTTTTTTTCCCCCAAAAAAATAAAAAGACAAAATTATTTCTTCCCCCTTAATTCAAAAACCGTCCGGTTTTTCGAAATTTTTTCCCTTTTTGTTTCCTTTTTCCCTTGGGGGAAAAAACAAGGAGGGCCTAAGGGAATTTAAAATTTGACGTGGTTTTTCCCAATTTTTTTTAGAATCCTAAATTTTAAGAAAAGGGGAAATAAATTTGGGAAATCTTTTTTCTCTTCTTTCCCAACAACCTTTTTTCCCCAAAAGTCTCCCTTTCAAAAGCCTACTTTGGGGCCTTGTTTACCCCAGAGGGGTTTGGTTTATGGGGGTTAAAAAAAAATGGGGTTTTTTAAAAAATTTTTTAGGTTTCCCAAAAGTTCTCTTTCCCGCGAAAAGGCCTTTCTCTCCTTTTTTCCAAAAGGGTTTGATGTTTTCCCTTTAAACTTTTTCCTTTTTCCCCACCCCGGGGAAAAAACAACCTTTTAAAAAAGGGGTAATTATTTTAACCACCCGGAAGGGGGCATTGGGCCCCTTTTGTGGGGCCAAAAATTTTAAAGGTTTGGGGTTTGAAATTTTTGCTAAATTTTTTGGGAAATTTAATATTTCCAAAGTTTTGATTTTTCCTTGGGCCTGAAAAAATTTTTTTTTAGATTAAAAACAGTGAGTTTTTTTCCAAAAAATTTGGTTGGGGAATTTTTTCAACCCAAATTACACAAAAACAAGGCGGGGGAAAAACGGGGAAATTATCCCCCTTTTCCCCTTTTATTAAACCCCTTTCTTCCCCCAAAATGTCCCCCCTAAAAAAAGGGCCCAAATTTTGGTTTTAAAAATTAAAAATGCCCCTGTGAAAGGGGGGGGTTTTTTTTGGCCCCTACCCGGGGAAACCGGTCCTTTAAAAATTTTGGTTTTTTTCTTTTTTGTTTAAGGTCGGGAATTATTTAAGAGGTTGTTGGGAAAGAATGGGGTTTGGGGTTGCGTATTGGGGTTTTGGGGGGTGCGGATGGTTTTGGACGTTCCTTTGGGTATCCAACGTTGAATTTTTATCCTCCAAACTAACACTCCAAAAAACCCAAAACCCCAAAACACCCCAAAACCCCTACATTATACGACAAGGGGAAATTTTTTGGGGGCCAGGCGGGGGTTTCTCGCAACCAGCGACCCAATTTTTAAAAAGGTTTCCCCGGGATTCGAAATTTTTAAAACGCTAAAAAGGAAAGTGGGGTTTTCAAGGTTTTTGGTTTGGTTTTGGGTTTTTTTTTTTAACCCCCTCCTAAATAAAGGGGGTTTAAAGCCCCTTTTGGGGGCCAAACAACGCATTGGGGGTGCTTGGGGTTTGGGGGGGTGGGAATTTTTTTAATTCCCATTCCCAATTTTCCATTTTAACAAACAATCTCCCAAAAAAGTCAACCCCCGGGGCCCAAAGAAAACGGGTTCCGGGTCCCCCTTGTCCCCAGCAAGGGGCAAAACCCCGTTTTGCATAAGTTCCCTAGGGGCAAAACCCCAAAACCCCCCACAAAACCCAAAAGGCCAAAACTTTTTGGAGATTGGGAAAGGTTTTTTAAAAAGGGGAAAAATTAGTAGTTTAAATCACCGGAGCCCGGGAATTTTGTTTGCAAAGATCGAAAGGGAATTTTGGGGCCTTGAAAAAAATTTTGGGTTTGGTTTTTTTTTTTAACTCCCAATTTAAAAGGTTAATCATTTTTTGGGGGCCCCCAAACCGGGGACAGAAATGGTCTTGGGGGTGGTTTTGTTTAAATGCGGTTTTGTTGGAAAAGCTTCCCCGGAACCGGAATTTTTAATATCCAATTGGTCCAAAAACCCCCCAGCCCACCCCCCCCTAAAATTATATGGACAACCGGGGAAAACGGTTTTTCCCACCCTTTTTCTGGGCCCCCCCCCCCCCAAACAAAAAAGGAAAAACACCAATTTTTGACCCCCGGGGGTTTTATCGGGCCGAAGGGCCCCCGGCCCCCGCCTTTTCCCAACAGGGGGACCGCTCAATTTTTAAAGGCCCAAAAGTAAAAGGATGGGGAAGGTTTTTGGTTGGTTTATTTGTTTTAAAGGCCATTAAAAACTAAGGCTTTTTAAGGGCGGTTTGGGGTTTTCCCCCATTTTAATTTTTGGGGTTTTGGTTTTTTTGTTTGCCTATTCGGGTTTTTGGGGGTTGGGGGCTTTTCGGATGGGGGTTTTGTGTTTTTCGGGTTTTTGTGGTTAAAAAGGGGGCCCGGGCTTTTGGGGATTTTTTAAATGCTAAACCCCCTAGATTTCTGCCGAAGACCCCCAAGGGACACCCCAACCCGGGAATTATAATGACAAAGGGGAAACCCGTCCCTCCCCCCTCCTAATTTGCTGGGCGTTTAAACAGGGGAAACCCAAATACCAATTTTTTTAAAAAAATTTATTGTCCCCGGCCAGGGGAAAAGAACCCAAAAAACCCCCAGGGGCGGGGAAAAAGCCCAAATAAAGGGGAAAAAATGAGGCCTTGTCAAGGGAGCCCTTAGGAAGAAGGTTTTTTAAAAAAAAGAAAATTTTAAGTTTCCCCAATTTAGTCGCCTCTTTGATAAAGCAATGGGGGGGGAGCAGGAAATTCTTTTTTTTTTTGGGGGGTGGGTTTTTTTTTTTGGGGGCGGAGAAAAGGGGGTTTTAAAATTTTTTTTTTTTTTTTTTTTTTCTTCCCGGGGCCCTCCCCGGAAACCCCTTTTGGTTTTCGCTCCCTCTTGGAACGGTTGTTTACTGGCGGGGGGTTCTGGGTTTAAACCTTTTAGGCCTTTTTAAAGTTTTTCTTCCAAAAACCTCCAAATTCCCCCCCCAAACGCCTTTGTTTGTTATCGGGGGGAAAAAGGAAAAACCCCCCCCCCCCCCCCCCCCCCCCCCCCCCCCCCCCCCCCCCCCCCCCCCCCCCCCCCCCCCCCCCCCCCCCCCCCCCAAAAAAAAAAAAAAAAAAAAAAAAAAAAAAAAAAAAAAAAAAAAAAAAAAAAAAAAAAAAAAAAAAAAAAAAAAAAAAAAAAAAAAAAAAAACCCCGTGTTTTCCCCCCATAAGGGGGGCCCGGTTGAAATTTCGGGCCCAAAAAAAAAGGGGGGGGCCGGGGACCTTTTTTTTTTAAAAATTTTAAAAAAAAAAAATTTTTTCTTTCCCCCAAAAATAAGGGGGGGTTTATACCCCCCTGTTTTTTTAACTTTTTTTTT
>NW_022980304.1:0-7859 GCF_902652985.1 Pecten maximus
TTTTTTTTTCGCATGTACCTCAGTGATTATTCGGAATGGCGTCGCTATGTGAATCCAAACATTTTACCTCTCGATTGGCAATGATAATCGAGGAGGCCAAAGATCACCGTGTGTTTAAAGAGAGTATCAACAATGATATATTGCATTGCTTTAATTGGCTTTGATTACAACAAAGGTTGGCAGGTTATGTACACCTCGCATATATACAATATATCATCAAAATGTTCCCAGAATTAACGATTCATAACACACTACAAATAAATCCAATTGTGCAACTACAAAGAAATTATATTGTCCCATTATCTGATTGATATTAGAATTCGTAGACACCAGAAACGGGAACTCATAACAAATCACTGTGCCTGCCATGTGACGTCAATCAAGTGTTGATATGGAACACATTTTCATGCTTCCATATTCGAATGTCGCTTCATTTGGAAAGCCGCGCAATGGTATGGTATGGTATAAAAATAAGAACAGAACAAAGTTAAAATTTACCGGTGAAAATAGTCTAAACTGTTTTTGGGGTCAAACGGTTTTTAAACAGGCTATATTAGGTGAGATCGCGATTTTTTTTCATTCCTGGTACAGTGACTGACACCTCTGACAGTGTCTGTTGTGTGATAGCACTGTTTGATAAGGGCGAATAAAGTTACAAATCTGTTTAAAGCTCCGCTAAGTGGCCTCAACGATCGCCCCATGGTTCGTGGAAAAAAGAGGGTCCGCGATACTAGATGTGTTTCGAAGTCACATTCTAAAAGAACCGGGATGGTTAAAACTGGACTAGTAGTCAGGCAGACATTCTTTATTTCCCCGTATTAGAGACTACATGGTCTTCTCTTTTTTTAAGTTTCAACAGTTTCTATAAGTATCGTGTATGTATATATACTACAGATTCTTCATATCGCACACACATGGTTTAAGAACTGCATTTGTTGAAATTGGGGAAGAAATCGGTCTTGTTTCGTATATAGAAGACACGAAAGAAAATTCCCAATTCTTCCTGGGCCCATTTCTAGTCGCTTTCTACGACCAACATACACAGGACACAGTGGGACTCTCCAATGTCCCTTGAACAAAAGACAAAGAAAGCACTCCCCACCCAGGAGGAGGCGTTGATATAGAAGACTTGTGTGTCGACAACTGTCTATAGAAACCACTCCCCACCCAGGAGGGGGCGTTGATATAGAAGACTTGTGTGTCGACAACTGTCTATATAAACCACTCCCCACCCAGGAGGGGGCCTTGATATAGAAGACGTGTGTGTCGACAACTATCTATAGAAACCACTGTCCACCCAGGAGGGAGCGTTGATATAGAAGACTGGTGTGTCGCCAACTGTCTATAGAAACCACTCCCCACCCAGGAGGGGGAGTTTATATAAAAGACTTGTGTGTCGACAACTGTCTATATATAAACCACTCCCCACCCAAAAGGGGGCGTTGATATAGAAGACTTGTGTGTCGACAACTGTCTATAGAAACCACTGTCCACCCAGGAGGGGGGGGGGGGGGGGGGGGGGCGTTAATATAGAAGACTTGTGTGTCGACAATTGTCTATAGAAACAACTCCTCACCTAGGAGGGGGCCTTGATATAAAAGAGTTGTGTGTCGACAACTGTCTATAGAAACCACTCCCCACCCAGGAGGGGCGTTGATACAGGAGACTTGTGTGTCGACAACTGTCTATAGAAACCACTCCCCACCCAGGAGGGGGAGTTAATATAAAAGACGTGTGTGTCGACAACTGTCTATAGAAACCACTCCCCACCCAGGAGGGGGAGTTGATATAAAAGACTTGTGTGTCGACAACTGTCTATAGAAACCACTCCCCACCCAGGAGGGGGCCTTGATATAGAAGACTTGTGTGTCGAAAACTGTCTAAAAAAACCACTCCCCACCCAGGAGGGGGAGTTGATATAGAAGACTTGTGTGTCGAAAACTGTCTATAGAAACCACTCCCCACCCAAGAGGGGCGTTGATACAGGAGACTTGTGTGTCGACAACTGTCTATAGAAACCACTCCCCACCCAGGAGGGGCGTTGATACAGGAGACTTGTGTGTCGACAACTGTCTATAGAAACCACTCCCCACCCAGGAGGGGCGTTGATATAGAAGACTTGTGTGTCGACAACTGTCTATAGAAACCACTCCCCACCCAGGAGGGGGCCTTGATATAGAAGACTTGTGTGTCGAAAACTGTCTATATAAACCACTCCCCACCCAGGAGGGGGAGTTGATATAGAAGACTTGTGTGTCGACAACTGTCTATAGAAACCACTCCCCATCCAGGAGGGGGCCTTGATATAGAAGAGTTGTGTGTCGACAACTGTCTATAGAAACCACTCCCCATCCAGGAGGGGGAGTTGATATAGAAGAGTTGTGTGTCGACAACTGTCTATAGAAACCACTCCCCATCCAGGAGGGGGCCTTGATATAGAAGACTTGTGTGTCGACAACTGTCTATAGAAACCACTCCCCACCCAGGAGGGGCGTTGATATAGAAGACTTGTGTGTCGACAACTGTCTATAGAAACCACTCCCCACCCAGGAGGGGGCCTTGATATAGAAGACTTGTGTGTCGAAAACTGTCTAAAAAACCACTCCCCACCCAGGAGGGGGAGTTGATATAGAAGACTTGTGTGTCGACAACTGTCTATAGTAACCACTCCCCATCCAGGAGGGGGAGTTGATATAGAAGACTTGTGTGTCGACAACTGTCTATAGAAACCACTCCCCATCCAGGAGGGGGCGTGGATATAGAAGAGTTGTGTGTCGACAACTGTCTATAGAAACCACTCCCCATCCAGGAGGGGGAGTTGATATAGAAGACTTGTGTGTCGTCAACTGTCTATAGAAACCACTCCCCATCTAGGAGGGGGCCTTGATATAGAAGAGTTGTGTGTCGACAACTGTCTATAGAAACCACTCCCCATCCAGGAGGGAGCCTTGATATAGAAGAGTTGTGTGTCGACAACTGTCTATAGAAACCACTCACCATCCAGGAGGGGGAGTTGATATAGAAGAGTTGTGTGTCGACAACTGTCTATAGAAACCACTCCCCATCCAGGAGGGGGCCTTGATATAGAAGAGTTGTGTATCGACAACTGTCTATATAAACCACTCCCCACCCAGGAGGGGGAGTTGATATAGAAGACTTGTGTGTCGACAACTGTCTATAGAAACCACTCCCCATCCAGGAGGGGGCCTTGATATAGAAGAGTTGTGTGTCGACAACTGTCTATAGAAACCACTCCCCATCCAGGAGGGGGAGTTGATATAGAAGAGTTGTGTGTCGACAACTGTCTATAGAAACCACTCCCCATCCAGGAGGGGGCCTTGATATAGAAGACTTGTTTGTCGACAACTGTCTATAGAAACCACTCCCCACCCAGGAGGGGCGTTGATATAGAAGACTTGTGTGTCGACAACTGTCTATAGAAACCACTCCCCACCCAGGAGGGGGCCTTGATATAGAAGACTTGTGTGTCGAAAACTGTCTAAAAAACACTCCCCACCCAGGCGGGGGAGTTGATATAGAAGACTTGTGTGTCGACAACTGTCTATAGTAACCACTCCCCATCCAGGAGGGGGAGTTGATATAGAAGACTTGTGTGTCGACAACTGTCTATAGAAACCACTCCCCATCCAGGAGGGGGCGTGGATATAGAAGAGTTGTGTGTCGACAACTGTCTATAGAAACCACTCCCCATCCAGGAGGGGGAGTTGATATAGAAGACTTGTGTGTCGACAACTGTCTATAGAAACCACTCCCCATCTAGGAGGGGGCCTTGATATAGAAGAGTTGTGTGTCGACAACTGTCTATAGAAACCACTCCCCATCCAGGAGGGAGCCTTGATATAGAAGAGTTGTGTGTCGACAACTGTCTATAGAAACCACTCACCATCCAGGAGGGGGAGTTGATATAGAAGAGTTGTGTGTCGACAACTGTCTATAGAAACCACTCCCCATCCAGGAGGGGGCCTTGACATAGAAGAGTTGTGTGTCGACAACTGTCTATAGAAACCACTCCCCATCCAGGAGGGGGAGTTGATATAGAAGAGTTGTGTGTCGACAACTGTCTATAGAAACCACTCCCCATCCAGGAGGGGGCCTTGATATAGAAGACTTGTTTGTCGACAACTGTCTATAGAAACCACTCCCCACCCAGGAGGGGCGTTGATATAGAAGACTTGTGTGTCGACAACTGTCTATAGAAACCACTCCCCACCCAGGAGGGGGCCTTGATATAGAAGACTTGTGTGTCGAAAACTGTCTAAAAAACCACTCCCCACCCAGGAGGGGGAGTTGATATAGAAGACTTGTGTGTCGACAACTGTCTATAGTAACCACTCCCCATCCAGGAGGGGGAGTTGATATAGAAGACTTGTGTGTCGACAACTGTCTATAGAAACCACTCCCCATCCAGGAGGGGGCGTGGATATAGAAGAGTTGTGTGTCGACAACTGTCTATAGAAACCACTCCCCATCCAGGAGGGGGAGTTGATATAGAAGACTTGTGTGTCGACAACTGTCTATAGAAACCACTCCCCATCTAGGAGGGGGCCTTGATATAGAAGAGTTGTGTGTCGACAACTGTCTATAGAAACCACTCCCCATCCAGGAGGGAGCCTTGATATAGAAGAGTTGTGTGTCGACAACTGTCTATAGAAACCACTCACCATCCAGGAGGGGGAGTTGATATAGAAGAGTTGTGTGTCGACAACTGTCTATAGAAACCACTCCCCATCCAGGAGGGGGCCTTGATATAGAAGAGTTGTGTGTCGACAACTGTCTATATAAACCACTCCCCACCCAGGAGGGGGAGTTGATATAGAAGACTTGTGTGTCGACAACTGTCTATAGAAACCACTCCCCACCCAGGAGGGAGCGTTGATATAGAAGAGTTGTGTGTCGACAACTGTCTATAGAAACCACTCCCCATCCAGGAGGGGGAGTTGATATAGAAGAGTTGTGTGTCGACAACTGTCTATAGAAACCACTCCCCACCCAGGAGGGGGCCTTGATATAGAAGACTTGTGTGTCGACAACTGTCTATAGAAACCACTCCCCACCCAGGAGGGGCGTTGATATAGAAGACTTGTGTGTCGACAACTGTCTATAGAAACCACTCCCCACCCAGGAGGGGGCCTTGATATAGAAGACTTGTGTGTCGACAACTGTCTATAGAAACCACTCCCCACCCAGGAGGGGGAGTTGATATAGAAGACTTGTGTGTCGACAACTGTCTATAGTAAACCACTCCCCACCCAGGAGGGGGAGTTGATATAGAAGACTTGTGTGTCGACAACTGTCTATAGAAACCACTCCCCATCCAGGAGGGGGCGTGGATATAGAAGAGTTGTGTGTCGACAACTGTCTATAGAAACCACTCCCCATCCAGGAGGGGGAGTTGATATAGAAGACTTGTGTGTCGTACAACTGTCTATAGAAACCACTCCCCATCCTAGGAGGGGGCCTTGATATAGAAGAGTTGTGTGTCGACAACTGTCTATAGAAACCACTCCCCACCCAGGAGGGGGCGTTGATATAGAAGAGTTGTGTGTCGACAACTGTCTATAGAAACCACTCCCCACCCAGGAGGGGCGTTGATATAGAAGACTTGTGTGTCGACAACTGTCTATAGAAACCACTCCCCACCCAGGAGGGGGCGTTGATATAGAAGAGTTGTGTGTCGACAACTGTCTATAGAAACCACTCCCCACCCAGGAGGGGGCGTTGATATAAAAGACGTGTGTGTCGACAACTGTCTATAGAAACCACTCCCCACCCAGGAGGGGGCGTTGATATAGAAGACGTGTGTGTCGACAACTGTCTATAGAAACCACTCCCCACCCAGGAGGGGGCGTTGATATAGAAGACTTGTGTGTCGACAACTGTCTATAGAAACCACTCCCCACCCAGGAGGGGGCGTTGATATAGAAGACTTGTGTGTCGACAACTGTCTATAGAAACCACTCCCCACCCAGGAGGGGGCGTTGATATAGAAGCCGTGTGAGTCGACAACTGTCTATAGAAATCACTCCTCCATCCAGGAGGGGGAGTTGATATAGAAGACTGGTGTGTCGACAACTGTCTATAGAAACCACTCCCAACCCAGGAGGGAGCGTTGATATAGAAGAGTTGTGTGTCGACAACTGTCTATAGAAACCACTCCCCACCCAGGAGGGAGCGTTGATATAGAAGCCGTGTGAGTCGACAACTGTCTATAGAAACCACTCCCCATCTAGGAGGGGGCCTTGATATAGAAGAGTTGTGTGTCGACAACTGTCTATAGAAACCACTCCCCATCCAGGAGGGAGCCTTGATATAGAAGAGTTGTGTGTCGACAACTGTCTATAGAAACCACTCACCATCCAGGAGGGGGAGTTGATATAGAAGAGTTGTGTGTCGACAACTGTCTATAGAAACCACTCCCCATCCAGGAGGGGGCCTTGATATAGAAGAGTTGTGTGTCGACAACTGTCTATATAAACCACTCCCCACCCAGGAGGGGGAGTTGATATAGAAGACTTGTGTGTCGACAACTGTCTATAGAAACCACTCCCCACCAAGGAGGGGGCGTTGATATAGAAGAGTTGTGTGTCGACAACTGTCTATAGAAACCACTCCCCACCCAGGAGGGGGAGTTGATATAGAAGAGTTGTGTGTCGACAACTGTCTATAGAAACCACTCCCCACCCCAGGAGGGGGCCTTGATATAGAAGACGTGTGTGTCGACAACTGTCTAAAAAACCACTCCCCACCCAGGAGGGGGAGTTGATATAGAAGAGTTGTGTGTCGACAACTATCTATATAAACCACTCCCCACCCAGGAGGGGGCGTTGATATAAAGACTTGTGTGTCGACAACTGTCTATAGAAACCACTCCCCACCCAGGAGGGGGCGTTGATATAGAAGACTTGTGTGTCGACAACTGTCTATAGTAACCACTCCCCACCCAGGAGGGGGCCTTGATATAGAAGACTTGTGTGTCGACAACTGTCTATAGTAACCACTCCCCACCCAGGAGGGGGCCTTGATATAGAAGCCGTGTGAGTCGACAACTGTCTATAGAAATCACTCCTCCATCCAGGAGGGGGAGTTGATATAGAAGACTTGTGTGTCGACAACTGTCTATAGAAACCACTCCCCACCCAGGAGGGAGCGTTGATATAGAAGAGTTGTGTGTCGACAACTGTCTATAGAAACCACTCCCCACCCAGGAGGGAGCGTTGATATAGAAGCCGTGTGAGTCGACAACTGTCTATAGAAACCACTCCCCATCCAGGAGGGGGAGTTGATATAGAAGACTGGTGTGTCGACAACTGTCTATAGAAACCACTGTCCACCCAGGATGGGCGTTGATATTGAAGACTTGTGTGTCGACAGCTGTCTATAGAAACCACTGTCCACCCAGGAGGGGGCTTGATATAGAAGACTTGTGTGTCGACAACTTTCTATAGATAACACATTAAAAGTATTACTCGTTATTCGCTCGGTGAGGTATTAGTTGATGATAACAAAGGTTTCTTTGATATTTCGTTCTCCCTCTGAAGTACATAGAATCCAATTAATTAACCATTAAACAACAAAGGGTCAGACTCCGGGTAGAAGTATATCTCCGCGTGATAATTCCAACATACTCATGTCGTGACGGATATTATTTTCTGTGATGAAGACTAAGTCACGTCATGGTTAGCTTCATAGGAAAACATATCTTAAGCCACTTTAAGGACACGTTAGTTTCCTCCTGAAGATATATCGAATTTTGCTTTGGTTTTAGTTGCATAATATTGTGCACAACGAAGCGAAATATTTCACTTTTAACATATTGAAGTTACTGGGTTACAATGTTG
>NW_022980305.1:0-3687 GCF_902652985.1 Pecten maximus
AAGGTGACTGGAGAATAGGACAACATGATTAGTGGTGACTGGATAGTGGGACATCAGGATTAGTGGTGACTGGATAGTGGGACAACAAGATTAGTGGTGACTGGAGAATGGGACAACAGGATTAGTGGTGACTGGACAGTGGGACCACGGGATTAGTGGTGACAGGAAAGTGGGACATCAGGATTAGTGGTGACTGGAGAATGGGACAACAGGATTAGTGGTGACTTGATGGTAGGACTACCGGATTAGTGGTGACAGGATAGTGGGACAACAGGATTAGTGGTGACTTGATGGTATGACAACCGGATTAGTTGTGACAGGATAGTGGGACAACAGGATTAATGGTGACTTGATGGTAGGACTATCGGATTAGTGGTGACAGGTTAGTGGGACTACAGGATTAGTGGTGACTTGATGGTAGGACGACTACCGGATTAGTGGTGACAGGATAGTGGGACTACAGGATTAGTGCTGACTGGATAGTGGGACAACATGATTAGTGCTGACTTGATAGTGGGATAACAGGATTAGTGGTGACTGGATACTGGGCTAACCAGATTAGTGGTGACTGGATAGATTGACAACAGGATTGTGACAACAGGATTAGTGGTTACCCACCTAATGACAGCTTATAATAATTCGGCATGTTACATTCTGAAAACGAACGTCACTATTGCATCATCACTTCATACAGTTTAATATTAAGTATTACGAGGTTACAACTATTTCACTGTATCAATTCCTCCGGTATATCAAAAAGCAATAAAAATGATATTTTGAAAATGGTAGACATTAGAAAGAAAATTTAAAAGTTATTTTTTGTTTGGGAGACAAATGATGCTTTGATCTGCATAACAGTGGTTGATAGGAATTTTTTTTTTCATTTTTTTTTTCATTTTTCTGATTAGGTGTCAGGTACAAGAAAGGGTTATTTTTCCAGCTGTAATATGCCTATCTTATTTATATCCTGGGCTGTGATTGGCTGAAAAATGAGGAAATTAAAGTGGAAAAAAATATAGCATAACACCTTAAACCATAATTCTTTTTTTAGATATTTCCAAACAAAAGAGAAGAAATTCATAGAGCAAAAGAAATGGAAATGGAAAAAAAATCTTGCATATAGAAAAAGGTAACACCTATCTGAGAATATATTATTTTCTCTAGAAGGATTCTCAAAGCTCTATACCGGTTAGGCCCTTCAGACTCGTGACAATGATTACATCCTCTATGTAAGACTCTGGCGTGGTATAAAGTTGGGCATGACAGTGTAACCAGCATAGTTAAAAGAATCCATTTGTAAATTCTGGACAAAATAACCCTCAGGATATCTGTAATAGAAAAACATCAGATTAAGTTTTTGCAAAACCCTCCACAAGTTCACAGAGTCAAGAATGTATAGGGTTCAGCACACAACTTCACAAAATGGAAGGGTATAGAATTCTCCACAGGGCTTTCCTTTCTCCGTCATGAATGCTCCTAACAGAGTATCCTAGCATTCATAAACTCAGGTGTAGATACAGGTACATTTCATTTTATGTTGGTACTGGATAGTCTGGGGAGTGAGGGGAGGGGTCCATTCCTGTTAATATCATGTTGGTACTGGATAGTCTGGGGTGTGAGGGGAGAGGTCCATACCTGTTAATATCATGTTGGTACTGGATAGTCTGGGGAGTGAGGGGGAGAGGTCCATACCTGTTAATATCATGTTGGTACTGAATAGTCTGGGGTGTGAGGGGGAGAGGTCCATACCTGTTAATATCATGTTTGTACTGGATAGTCTGGGGTGTGAGGGGGAGAGGTCCATACCTGTTAATATCATGTTTGTACTGGATAGTCTGGGGTGTGAGGGGGGGGTAGTCAATACCTGTTAATATCATGTTGAGAGATATGATGATTCTATGGCTTACATTGGGCACCTTGCCAAATTTTTAAAATGGCGCCAAATGGCGCCATTTTAAATATTTGGCAAGGTGCCCAACGTAAGCCATAGGAATCATCACTTCTCTCTCACTGTATTTCATTCTATTTTTAGCCATTTCATTCTATGTTAAGCCTAATACTGACCATTTCTAATACTTACCTAGACTGACCATTTTTAATACTTGCCTAGACTGACCCTTTCTAAATACTTACCTTTTTACTTTGAGAATGTTTTTGCAGGAAGTCCAGGTGAGAAGTTTAGCTGAGAAGTCTTTGGTTGAGATGTCTGGATGATTACCAAAAAACATTGGAGCCCAATTCAACTGAGTTCTGATTTTTTAACAGAAACCCAAGACAAATGACCCTGATGTTTTGGTTTTTTTTTAAATATGTGTAAACCGCCAAACTTTCCAGAATGAGGCTGTGAAGAATTCAACATGGCAGCTTCCATGTGTTTACATTACCTCAGGATGTTTATGGGTTTTAACATTATAAAATATAGCAGGTAAGTTGTGTTTTTAATCTTTTTGATATGATCAAAGAATATTTATTTTAAATGTATGAGTATATTATAGAATGAAGCTGTTTTTATCATGATTTACGGAGATTGATTTGTTGGTGCTCAAGTTATTGACTCAGTGTTACGGAGGTCATTTTTTGCAGATTACAGTAGATTTAGATGGTTTGTATTGTAAAATGGAATCATCTCAGTTCAAAATAATCATTATGAATTGATGTCTTCATAACAGTAGTAAAATAAAGGTTTTGTTTTGTTGCTAGAACTAAAAATACTACCATGGTAAAATGCTTTCACTTTCTATTCCCGGAACTGTGACGTCACAGCCATAACTGTCTTGAGTTGTACGGAGGTCATTTTCCGTAAATTACAATAGATTTAGATAGTTTGTATTGTAAAATGGAATCATGTCAGTTCAAAATAATCATTCTGAGTTGATGTCTTCATAACAGTAGTAAAATAAAGGTTTTGTTTTGTTGCTAGAAAACTACCATGATTAACTGCTTTCACTTTCTATTCTCGGAACTTTCTAGACAGTGTGACGTCACATCCATAACTGTCTGAAGTTGTACGGAGGTCATTTTCCGTAAATTACAATATATTTAGATGGTTTTTATTGTAAAATGGAATCATGTCAGTTCAAAATAATCATTCTAAAACTGTGTCTTTTTAACATGGTGTTTTAACATGCTAACATGTTGTTTTAACATGCTGATTTGCTGTTTTGACATGTTTATATGGTGTTTTTAGCATGTTAACATGCTGTTTTAAATTCATGATTTTGTCATTTTTGTCATGATGTTTTGTCATGATTTTGTCATTATTTGTCATGTTTTGTCATGATTTTGTCATTTTTGTCATGTTTTGTCATGATTTTGTCATTTTTGTCATGATTTTGTCATGATTTTGTCATTTTTGTCATGATGTTGTCATTATTTGTCATGTTTTGTCATGATTTTGTCATTATTTGTCATGTTTTGTCATGATTTGTCATGATGTTGTCATGATTTGTCATGTTTTGTCATGTTTTGTCATGATTTGTCATGATGTTGTCATGATTTGTCATGTTTTGTCATGATTTTGTCATTTTTGTCATGATTTTGTCATTATTTGTCATGTTTTGTCATGATGTTGTCATTATTTGTCATGATTTGTCATTATTTTGTCATGTTTTGTCATGATTTTGTCATTAATTGTCATGTTTTGTCATGATTTTGTCATTTTTGTCATGTTTTGTCATGATGTTGTCA
>NW_022980306.1:0-1466 GCF_902652985.1 Pecten maximus
CAAATTGACCGGTATACATTTAACATAACCGTTCACCGGTATACATTTAGCACCACCGTTGACCGGTATACATTTAATATTACCCTTGACCGGTATACATTTAACATAACCGTTGACCGGTATACATTTAACACTACCGTTGACCGGTATACATTTAACATCACCGTTGACCGGTATACATTTAACACCACCGTTGACCGGTATACATTTAAAACTGCCGTTGACCGGTATACATTTAAAACTGCCGTTGACCGGTATACATTTAACACTACCGTTGACTGGTATACATTTTACACCACCGTTGACCGGTATACATTTAAAACTGCCGTTGACCGGTATACATTTAAAACTGCCGTTGACCGGTATACATTTAACACTACCGTTGACTGGTATACATTTTACACCACCGTTGACCGGTATACATTTAAAACTGCCGTTGACCGGTATACATTTAAAACTGCCGTTGACCGGTATACATTTAACACTACCGTTGACTGGTATACATTTTACACCACCGTTGACCGGTAAGTGTTAAATGGACAATTTTCTGTAGACATATTGTGACTTTGTCTCAGGAATTTTCATATATACTTTCATACACTGTCTCTTAACAACATGTGGGAGGCCCTTCACATGCCATTAAGGGCATATTGTTTTCACATGTAAGCAAAAAGTTGAAATATGATGGTATGATATTTGGGATAAAAATATTTGAAATTTTACTAATGTTTACCAGTGTGTAGATGACATTTTGAATCAGAATATTTTGTAAAGTAGTGATAATAAGATATTGGGAATTCTGTAATTTTATCAAGTAATATTATGTAATATCATTTGCAATAAGTTGAAATTGATTTCAAAAGATAATAAAAAATTACACTACATGTTTTCATACCCAAAGTAACTGAGTTTAACTT
Source organism: Pecten maximus (assembly GCF_902652985.1). Taxonomy (NCBI): domain Eukaryota; kingdom Metazoa; phylum Mollusca; class Bivalvia; order Pectinida; family Pectinidae; genus Pecten; species Pecten maximus. Next base: position 918 of record NW_022980306.1, read on the forward strand.
AATGCAACATAATAATTGACAATATTTTAGCATGCATTTGTCAGAACAGCTTTATCGCACATTGTTTTCTTCGGTGCATGCGAGCGAAAGGTTTAAATATGTAGGTATGCTATTTGAGGCAAAGATACTTGAAAATCCACTGATTTTCCTGTGTGCAGATGACATTTTGAGGACTATTTTGTAAAATTGTGTTAGCTGAATTCTGGTTACTCTGATTTTGTCAAATAGTTTTCTATAATACCTTTTGTAATAAGTTGAAATTAATTTTAAATCAAAATATTACAAAAAAAATAACATAACATGATTTAACACCAAAATTAACTTAATTTAACTTAATGTGACATAATACTTGACAATATTTTAGCATAAATTTGTCAGAACAGCTTTCTCGCATATTATTTCCTTTGGCGCATGCGAGCAAAAGGTTTAAATATGTTGGTATGGTATTTGAGGCAAAGATATTTGAAAATCCACTAATTTCTACCTGTGCAAGGATGACATTTCAAAGACTGTTTTGTAAAATTGTGATAGTTGAATTCTGGTAACTCT
>NW_022980307.1:0-8999 GCF_902652985.1 Pecten maximus
GAGAGCCTGGATTAAGTAGAATTGGAGTTATGGTCCAGACAAGTAAAATTATCAAAGGGGAATAACTCCTCAAATACGGGGGAAAGGGGTATGATTTTGGTATGCGACACTCCGAGTCATCAAGATGTATATTTGTGTCAAGTATGGAGAGCCTGGGTTGAGTAGTATTGGTGTTATGGTCCGAACAAGTAAAATCATCAAAGGGGAATAACTCCAATACGGGGGTAAGGGGCATGATTTTCATATGTGACACTCCGGCTCATCAAGATGTGTATTTCTGTTAAGTATAGAGAGCCTTGGTCGAGAGTTATGGTCCGGACCACCCGCCAATATGATAACATTATAATGTACGTCGGGTCGGGCGTATAAAAATCATTAAAACAGGACAATATCTTAATTTGGAACAATTTCCTCACAACATAGGGATTAACTCAATTTCCTCACAATATAATCATTAACTCAATCAGATGTAAATTGTCATGATTTTACAGGAATTAGCTCGCACCAATTTCAATCTTGGAGGAAAAGTTAAAAATTCATACTTGCGTGAGGAAAATCCAAATTTTTAGTATGTATGATAGAAGGAAATTTGTTTGTTTATTTGCCTAAGCTATTTTAATAATATGCTATTTTGAGAATTTCCCTGAAGTTCAAAGTCATGATCAGTGTCAGTCGTCCATATCAAGCAAATAAGGAAATGTCTATTACATTTGTTTTAAACAGTTTGCAACTTCTTATAGTGTTTGGAATCACTATAAAGTTCTTGATCGATCGATTATGAATAGAAAGAGAAATATCAATAATCACTACACTACACTACACTACTAAGAAATAAAAAAGGGACACATGACATCTATAGAATCTTGTGCCATAATCACACAAAGCCTACATCACAAAGAAAATGGAGCTTAATTTTTAATATCCAGGAAAACCAATGGAAAGAAGTTGATACAAATGTTTTTAAAACCACTAATAGTACAAAACTAAGATGGCTTCAATACAGAATCAATCATCAAATTTTAACTACAAATACAATTCTACATAAAATGGGTATAAAACAAGATAATTTATGTACATTTTGTAGAAATTTTCCAGAAACCATTGAACACTTTTTTTGGGATTGTGATAAGGTTAGTGTTCTTTCACGTGAATTTAAACAATTACTTGCTGCTAACAACATTTTTGTCAATTTTATTAAACAGGAATTTATACTTGGAAAATTTAGTTTCAGTGATGCAGATTTGGTATTAGATAACCTTATTTTACTATTGATTAAACAATATTTGTTTAAAATGAATTGTTTAGAAAAAGATATCAATTTAATAAGTTTAAAGAACCATATACTGTTTGAACTGAAAGCTCATAAGCTGATGATAGTTAAGCATAAGGCATACCGAAACAACGTTGAGTTACAAAATAATCTTGAAAACTGGCTTAACATATGATTTTAATGATTTTAATATATCTATGATGTGGTTTTATTTAATGTAACAGTTTTGTGCTGACAATTTAAAGTCCTGGTTAATACTTTTACGTGTACATTGTATACACTATTTACCATCTGTGTAATCAAACAATTAGTCTGAGGTTGCAAAAGAAAATCCCCCCCCCCCCCAGTATGTTTGTAATGTGTAAGCTTAGTTTGATTTGGTGTCTTTATGTGTGTGAGTGAGTGAGTAAAGACATATAGAATTGCTACATGTATGAATATATATAACATTATATCTAAATGAATATGATGTATGCTTGTAAGTTTGAATGGACATGTATTGTATTTGTAATGTGTTGTTGATAAAATTAAAATTGAATAAAAAATTTGTTAAAAAAAAAAAAAAAAAAATCACTACATTATAATTTATAATAAATTGATATCATGACCAGATGAGCGAGTTAATTCCCTTTATTTTTCCCTGATGAAAATTAGGTAATTAGCAAGTTTTGAATTGTTCTAAGTGAATTGAAATTCTCAATATCTAAATAGCTTGAAATTGAGAGAATAATTCTACAATATGAAACTAAAACCAGATTTCTGACAAAAGTTCAGAATATTTCAATTATTATCTAGAACAAAGAGGGAAGTTGATTGCAGTCAGAGGCCTACAAAGTAGAATGTGTCTCCTGATGTAAATATATTTTCCATGACAGTGTGGGCCTTAAAACAGAAACATACTTTGCGAACTGTTTACACAAGTCCCTGTGCAAGTCACAGTATTCTACCTGTGTGCAGATGGCATTTTTAAGACTATTCTGAAAATATTTGCTAATTAAATCCAGTTATCTAATTCTTTGATATTGTCAAATAATCTCTATAATACCTTTTGTAGTAAATTAAAATAAATCCAAATATTAATTGACTTAATAAATATATTAGATATGGTACATATTAGTTCAATGTCATTTTTTTAGTTTGAATTTGTCAGAATTGGTTTCTCGCACCTTCTTTCCTTCGTTGTATGTGAGCGAAATGTTTAATAAAATATGTTACAGGAAATATGGTATTTGAGGCAAAGATATTTCAAAATTTACTGATTTTTACCTGTGCGCATATGACATTTCCAGGGAGAATATTTTGTAAACTTATGATTACCAGGTAACTTCTATTAATACTTTAATATGGTTGTTTTCTAACATACCTTTGGTATGAAGATGAAATCACTTTAAAATCAAAATATCAAAACAAATTATGTTAAATTGATAACATGATTTTAAACATGAAATTGCTGAATTTAACATAATGTGACATAATAATAAAGTTGTTTTAGTATAAATTTGTTACACCAGGTTGCTCGCAATCCTTATCAATTGCGAATGCAATGAATTGATTAATAACCGACAATATTTTAGGATAATTTTGTTAGAACATGTTGTCCACACATTGTTTTCTTTGGCACATGTAAAGAAATGTTGAAATATGTTGATATAGTATTTTAGGTAAAGACATTTGAAAATTTACTTATTTCTACCTGTGTGCAAGTTCAAGTTCAAGTTCATTTATTACTTTAAGTCTTACGACTCATCAGTGTAAACATATGTATACAGGATATTTACATATATACAAAATGTTAAATTGGCCACAGGAGAATGAACAAAGCTATAATATAATATAATAGTAACATCAATCAATATTATTATTACAATATATATATACATGTATATATATCTCATGCTTGTGATCGGCACTTATTTGCCGCTAACAGATATTTCCCAAGATTACACAAGTCTTTAACATTATTTGTATTAAGTAATTGAGTAAGCTTATATACACTTGGATTATTTCTATAATAATATTTTAAATACTTCTGTCTTAAATCAGAATACCTAGTACAAACTAAAACAAAATGGAATTCGTCTTCTATATCATTAAGATTACATAGAGTACAAACTCTGTTACTTCTATCAATGCCAACATATCGCCCAGATTCAATATTCAACTTGTGAGCTGACAGTCTGAGCCGGGCAATTTCTTTCGTATAGCTGATATTAACTGATTTTGTTAGATACGATTGTAATAGAGTATTTCTACCTGTGTGCAGATGATATTTTGAAGAAAAACTATCTTATATATATTTAGTAATTTTCTTTAATACATTTTTTAATATGTTGATACTGATTTGAATTCAAAATATAAAAAAATCCAATATGGTTTTTAAATAAGTTAATTTAACTTAATGCGACATAATAATTGACAATATTTTAGCATAAATTTGTCAAAACAGCTTTCTCGCACATTGTTTTCTTCGGTGTATGCGAGCGAAAGGTTTAAATATGTTGGTATGGTATTTGAGGCAAAGATATTTGAAAATCCACTAATTTTTGTGTGTGCAGGTGACATTTCGAAGAATATTTTGCAAAATTGTGAGAGCTGAATTCTGGTAACACTGATATTTTCAAATAATTTTTTATAATGCCTTTTCTAATAAGTTGCAATGAACTTTCAGTCAAGATATTAAAAAAGCTACTGTACATAACATGTTTTCCCACCCAAAATTTACTAAATTTAACTTAATCAGTTAATGCAGTCATAATAATTGACAATATCTTTGTCTATCATATGATGTAGGCCTGCTGTAGTGTAGTGAGGAAGTTTCCAGCTCGCAGTGTAGGTGGTTCAATTTGAATAGTTCTACAAAATTAAATGAAATCTTAGCCATATTTAAGTCGCCCGCGTTCTACATATGCTTGTAATAATTTTTATAATGTTCATTGAACCGCGGGACTCTAGTAAGTCTATGTCAGAATATGAGTAGGATGTCACAGATGGAATGAAGTGTAGTAAGGAGCGATAACTCTGTGTAAGCATGTTTTTTCAAAATCGCTAAATATCTAAGTTTTAACCAATAAAAACATTGTTGACTGTACGCGCTAGGGCAACAAAACCAATAAAGGTGAATTTGCAGTCCCTTATACTCTCAATTTATCAAATTTAACTGAAATCGAAAAATATCTACATTTCGACCAATCAGAGGCCAGGAATTGGCATCCCTTTTTGTTTAAATGTGAAATTGAGGCAACAAGAGGGACCAGTGTCCCATGATGTAGCTACATACCAAATTTCATCAAAATCAGATGATATCTGAATCCGGACCAATCAGAGGCCAAGAATTGGTGGCCATTTTGTTTAATTGTGAAATTGAGCCAACAGGAGGGACCGGTGTCCCATGATGTACCTACATACCATATTTCATCAAAATTGGATGATATCTGAATCCGGACCAATCAGATGCCAAGAATTGGCGGCCATTTTGTTTAAACTTGAAATTGAGGTAACAAGATGGACCAGTGTCCCATGACCGCTGCTGTCCCATTATGTACCTACATACCAAATTTCTTCAAAATCAGAGGATATCTGAATTTGGACCAATTTCCTAGAAATATAGGGAGTTTCTCAAGCAGATGTAAATCTTCATGATTTTAAGGGAATTACCTCACCACAATATTGATCTTGGCGGAAAAGTTGATAATTCATACTTGCGTGAGGGAAATCCCAATTTTTGATGTTAGCCATTGGAACCAAAATACAAATGAGAGAAGGAAAATTGTTTTTTTTTTTTTTGATAAACCATTTTTTTAAAATGCTATTTTGAGAATTTCCCTGAAGTTCAAAGTCATGATCAGTGTCAGTGGTCCATATCAAGCAAATCAGGAAATGTCTATTACATTTTTTTTATCTAAACATTTTGCAACTTTAATTCTTATAGTGTTTTGAATCCCTATAAAGTTCTTGATCGATCGATCATCATCAATTCTTAAACAATCCATGATCAGTTATTGATCGATCATGGATAGAAAGAGAAATATCAATAACTGTTACATTATAATTCATAATAAATTGATATTGACCAGATGAGCGAGTTAATTCCCTTTATCTTTCCTGATAAAAATTAGGTAATTAGCAAGTTTTGAATTGTTCCAAGTGAATTGGAATTCTCAATATCTGAATAGCTTGAAATTGAGAGAATAATTCTACAATATGAAACTAAAACCATATTTCGGGCTAAGTTTCAAAATATTTTAATTCAGTTTTTAGAGGAAAATTTACTGCGGTGCGAGGCCTGCTCAAACTACATTATTCTTGTTTCTACAGTACAATTGTAAAAGATGCTTATATCTATCAAATGAAAACCTGATTTCTGGCAAAATTTCAAAATATTTTAATTATTAGAACATAGAGGGAAGTTGATGGCAGTGTGGGCCTTAAAACAGAAACATACATTGCGAACTGTTTACACAAGTCCCTGTGCAAGTCACAGTATTCTACCTGTGTGCAGATGGCATTTTGAAGACTATTCTGAAAATTTTTGCTAATAAAATCCAGTTATTTATTTCTTTGATATTGTCAAATAATCTCTATAATACCCTTTGTAGTAAGTTAAGATAAATCCAAATATAAATTGACTTTATAAATGTATTAGATATGGTACATATTAGTTCAATGCTATTTTTTTTACCTAAATTTGTGAGATTTGGTTTCTCGCACCTTCTTTCCTTCGTCATATGTAAGCGAAATGCTTAATAAAATATGTTACAGGAAATATGGTATTTGAGGCAAAGATATTTCAAAATTTACTGATTTTTACCTGTGCGCATATGACATTTCCAGGGAGAATATTTTGTAAACTTAGGATTACTAGGTAACTTCTATTAATACTTTAATATGGTTGTTATGATGAAATTGCTTTAAAATTAAAATATCAAAACAAATTATGTTAAAACTTAAATTGATAACATGATTTTAAACATGAAATTACTGAATTTAACTTAATGTGACATAATGATTAAGTTGTTTTAGTATATAAATTTGTTACACCAGGTTGCTCGCAATCCTTATCAATTGCGAACACAATGAATTAATTAATAACCGACAATATTTTAGGATAATTTTGTTAGAACATGCATGTCCACACATTGTTTTCTTTGGCACATGTAAAGAAATGTTGAAATATGTTGATATAGTATTTTAGGTAAAGACATTTCAAAATTTACTAATTTCTACCTGTGTGCCGATGACATTTTGAAGAAAAACTATCTTATTTATGTTTAGTAATTTTCTTTAATCCATTTTTAATACGTTGATACTGATTTGAATTCAAAATATAAAAAAAAATCCAACATGGTTCTTAAATAAGTTAATTTAACTTAATGCGACATAATAATTGACAATATTTTAGCATAAATTTATCAGAACAGGTTTGTCACAAATTGTTTTCTTCGGCACAAGTAAGCGAAAGGTTTATATATATGTTGTAGGGTATTTGTGGCAAAGAATTTGAAAATTTACTATAATTGTTTTTAATATTTACATGCATGCAAAAGATTATATGATTTAACCCTGTTCAAAGACACAGTCTCAATCAAGAGCATGTTACAGACTTTAATTTCAAGCTATAAACATTTGAATACAAAAGACCAGAATACTATTTCATTAAAAATTTCAAATATTGAATCAATTGAAAAAAATAGTTGTTGATATTGATCAATATGTGATGAAGCATATAATTTGAATAGTTTAAACTGGCCTTTCAAATTTCAAAATGTCACACAGGCTGACAATATTCAATATTTCATGCAGAAATCTATTTCAAATCTTGAAATTTTCATTTTTAATCAATGATGACTGATGATGTACATGTAGGCCTAGTGTAAAGAGGCATTTTTCAGCCCGCAGTGAAGATTCAATTTAAATAGTTCTACATAATTAAATGCAATCTTAGTCATATTTATGTCGCCTGTTCTACATATTCTTGTAATGATTTTTATAATGTTTATCGATAATGTTAGTCTCTCTCGTGAGAGTACGTAGCAAGACAAGACGTGCCCGAGTAATGCATCCCTTCTCCGCGGGGACTCTAGTAAGTCTATGTTAGAATATGATCGGTAAAAATTAAAATGTATGTTATTTCTCTTGTAACAAATTAATTCATATATCAGAGTAGTTGCAAAGTAGTAGCCTTGGGTGTGGTAATTCACGAGAAAGTGTCCAAGAGTACACGGTTCTGTGTACATTTGTCACATCACTCTGGAGATTCCCGAGGTTATTTTTAGACGTAAACAATCCCACCACGAATCTAGCCACAAACAAATACGGTACACAGACTACCGAAATTAAAAATAAATTAACTTCGTCCGAAGTATCACTACATTAAATATCAAATAAAGGGGGACCGTTTAAAAACAATATTTACCGTTGTCCATTTCATCAACGTAAACAAACAAGTTTACTTACACTCATGATCAGCAGTTAGGTCTACGAGACTGCCGGTAAATGTACGGGAATTTCCTTGACATTCTGAACGCTGGGTTGATCTTTTGCGTGCGTGGTTGTAAAATGCAACATGCAATGATGGTGACAAAACTTCCACATCGCCTCTAATATTAAAAGATAGCAAGATATACTGGCAGTAACAGTAAACTTCAACTGAACCCAGCTCACCGCACAACAAATTTGGTGACGTCACTGACGTCACATCCGGAATAGACTCGCCCCTGGAATGTTCTAGAATGTTCTAGAACATTCCATGACACGTCTGATAAATACGACCCTTTTTCAAAACCCTATTGTGGTCGTTTTATGACAGTTATCGAAAAACCAAAGATACTGTTTTCTTCAGATTTACTTCTACTTTCTACATTTGGCCGGTCATTTCGTCAGGTTTAAGTTTGAACTCTCCAGGCCGAGTTATACAGAAACCAACAGTCAAAGTGTCGATTTTGGCGTGTTTGGCCCCAAATATCTCCATAACTAGATTTTTCCCAGATATACCGAATATGTCAGGACCTAGATCACACCGAGTTTTACAAGTGTGGAAAGTTTCATCAAGAAGTTACGGGCCGTTTTCAGTGCACCCAAAGCGCAGTAATGTGCGGCAAAGTAGCCAAAAGTAGCCGTGTCTACATTTCGTTCCGTAAGGAACGATAACTAGAGGGTGACACCTGAAGGATGTCACAGATGGAATGAAGTGTAGTAAGGGGCGATAACTCTGTGTGAGCACGTTTTGTCAAAATCGCTCAATATCTAATTTTCGACCAATAAAAAGAATGTGTTGTTCGTAAAGGCAACAAAACTAATGAAATTGAATTTGCAGTCCCCTAATACCCTCATATATCAAATCGAATTGAAACTGAACATTATCTACATTTCGACTAATCAGAGGCCGGGAATTGGCGGCCATTTTGTTTAAATGTGAAAGTGAGGCTACGAGAGCAACCGGTGTTCAATGATGTACTAGAGGGTGACACCTGAAGGATGTCACAAATGGAATGAAGCGCAGTAAGGGGCGATAACTTTGTGTGAGCACGTTTTGTCAAAATCGATCAATATCTAAGTTTCGACCAATAACAAGACGTTAAGGCAACAAAACCCATAAAGTTGAATTTGCATTCCCCTTTTACCCCCTTTATAAACCCCGCAATTATCCCAAAAAAAATTTTTTGAATTGGAAATCCGAAACCAATATTTCTAACCAAAAACTTCAACGCAATCGAAAAAACCCCGGAATTTT
>NW_022980308.1:0-21504 GCF_902652985.1 Pecten maximus
AAAGGCCATAATAACGATTAATATTCTTATTGCAAAATTGGAAAGGCCATAATAATGATTAATATTCTTATTGCTAATATCTTTCTTCGCCTCCATCATGCAATCACAAACAAAGGTTTTAATCATCGAACAATATCAATGCATCATAGTAATAAAGCGATGATGACATCTGGCAGAAAAAACAATCAAAGCACGTGTGAAATGAAACCTCATCCCTTATGTATCCGATGAACGCAATGTATATCAATTGGAAAGGAAATATGGTTTGTTTTTCTTTATATATACATGTATATATGTTTTCTTCACGAAATAACACTCTATATCAAAATAGTATATATTGTAAATAATGTACTTTTCATAGTGTTATGCCAAATTTCTCTGCGAAAAATTATTTAACTAGTGTGCAGTCTATACTTTGTTTGCAAATCAATCAGTCGAAGATGTAATGAGATTGTACAATAGACAGGCGATCAATAAAAACATACAATGGTATTAAAACATATTTATTTTAAGGCATTCATATTTCAACCCTTACCTGAATTCAACAAGGATAAGCACACATTCACTTAAAAAATAAGCAGAAACTGAAATAAGCGCAGCAATGATTAAGACTTTCAGCACGAATTACTGCTTTAATTTGTTTATATTGCGATTAAAGCAATTGTTTCTTTTGAAGTTCAAAGACACAAACAATCTATTTGGATATGTTAAACATACTTACCCCTTATAAGTTGTATATGTATCTTCCCGGATATGATACCGTACTTGAAATCCGTTATAAATGCATAAGGTGTCGGAAGCGATCCTCGAAGTGTATTCTTCGCTGTGAAGTACGCATGCGTATTATTTAATTCCTCAATATTGGTCCACACAGTCTCTGAGGCGTCCGTCAGATTAGGGTCATCCGGGCATTTTGTGTTCTCATTTTGGAAGGACAATGTTATCTGGTTTGACAATACTGTAGGGTCATCAATAACTGAAAATTTAAGTAACATAAATACGAAACTAATATTTCTAATGATAGATGTTGAATTCATCTTTAAAGTTTGATAAAAATCATATGCTACAGAATGCTGCATAAATAAGTGATCGATATGAATTTTTCACAATGTTATATAAATGTATCATTACCTGATTCACAGTGTGTTCCGGTAAAACCTTCGTGACATTGACAGTTCTCGACAGTTTCTCCGTCACATGTACCAGGGTAACAATGGCGACTATTAGACCGCCATGAACACGTTTCTGGAAAACAAGTATAAGATACTAAATTAATTTTCATTCTTGCAACCTTAAAATCCAATATTAGAGATTTCATTCATTGCATATTAAATATTTTGAAACGGCTCTTTTTTTATTTAAAACTGATAACAACATATCAAGGACACAAACAACAACAACAACAACAACAACAACAACATCATAACACCCATCAACCGACAAAAAATATAACAAAACAAAAACAAAAAGATAAAAATAAAAAGAACGGTGGCATCAATTTTGATGCGCCATTCTCAGTTCCAGACGTACCGTCATTGTCCAAATTATGACGTCAGGATTATTTTTTATATCAACATTTTATTATACTATTACTAACGTTTACAGGAAGCCATGCCATCTGTATGTCTTGTATAGGCTCTCCATCCCGGTAAGTCAATGACCTCTCCATCGCAGAACATACATTTTACGTCACTTGCCGCCGTACATCGCTGGTGCTTACAGTTTGCAATTTTTGGACACACTGTAAAGGAAACCATCAACTTATTTTGAGTTTATGGTTGATGAAATAAGAACACAAAATAAGGTATTGAGAACATCAAACAAGGAATACAGATACGTAAATTAGCTCATAATTATGACTCAAAATCGATGTAATAAAAAAAAACTATAAATATACATACATGCCGACCTTTGACAAAATATAAGAAGAATAAATCGAGGTTCTGGAAGGGTAAGCATGTTCTGCTTCCATGACGACACCCGCTATATAAATCTATGTCAAATCCAGGTCACGTCCTAATAATGAGAACTGGGGTGGTGAATACGGTATACAACATTAAATAAACCTACTTGCACATTGTGGTCCGTTGCCGTAAAATCCATCATTGCAGTTGTCACACACCTCCGGTGATACACAATTTCCGCCACTGTTATGCTGCCGATAACCAGTTCTGTACTCTACATAGTCTGTATGATACACGCTACAAGCATTTGGGTCTACTCTTCCTAGCACATATTGCTAAAATTGAACCAAGTTAAAATTGATGAATGAATTTCTCCATGTTGCCTTTTATTTGGTCTAAAGTTTGGTCTTTAAATGTTGAGAAAGCAAAGCAAGGAATATCGACATAGGCTTAAATCTATTAAACGAATGCAAAGTATAAACAAAAATATGGATTTGTATGGAACTTCCTTCAGAAGTACAAGGAAAATAAGACTTTTAATAATAGGAATTATGGAGGAGTAAGCATTTTTGCATCATCGACATCGACACCCGCCGTATAAATCTAGGTCAAATAAAGGTTATTTCACAAAACTCAAATAAGAGCGCCGAAACTTTCAGCATATCACCATGTTTACTTATTTGTCATTACATTTGATCATTGATTAATATTAGAGTTGTGGAATCGCACAAAGTTACATGAAGTGCGATGTGCGCACGATGTATGCACGATGTATACAAGATAAAATCAATGATTTATTGTATCATGCAGGCGAATATTCTCACGATGGGCGATCGAAACGAGGTGTGTGCGAGAGCTATCGTGGTTGATATATATTTATTAATAGGTTACAATTAATGTTAAAACGTTCGGAAAATTTGATAAGAAATATCATTTATACAAAGTTTCTGTAATATCTTTCATGTAAATTATATAGGTCAGTTTCTCTATCTTTGAGTTTATTTTGGAAATTAAGGGCTTCGAACCATGAACTTATTTATTATCACTCTCCATCAAGGCGTGAAGTGTCGGGTGTCACATACCTCCTTAATATACGTTTCAAATTCTAACATTACCACATTAAGGAGACGACAACTTTCATACCGTGTTGTTTTGATGAATAATTGATTATAAACATTGATTTTGTTGACTCCGGGATCATTCCCTAACCTTCGGCAGGGTGTAAACGTACGGGGAGCGATGTTGTTGGAAGGAATTGTATGTTTACCTAACTTTCGTTTTCTCAAAAACGTGGAGAACCACACCTGCGCGGCTACAGGTGTACACACATTTGACCTACGGGCGTTGAAGGTGTATGTTATAAAAACGAAGATTCATGGAATTATCTTTATGTATCTGTATAGGTCAATGAAGTTAATCAAAGATTCATCTTTCATTCTATACGGAAAAAAGTCAAAACACAATTTAAATTGTGATTTTTATTGATATATGCATCTTTGATACGACTCATTCCGTACTTTTGTCATTTCGAATATTGATCGTCCAATCTTTCGAAACAGCATAGATGTGCGACTCAATCGCAATCGCAGAATTGTGCGCACCATGAGCACAAGATATCTGCACGATGATTTTGGTGCTTTGTGCGATCTCAAAACTGTACAATCACATTAAGATAATGAAATGACAAATATAATGGAAAATATTGAAATTATATATATATTCTAACTTGCCAATACACATGTACCTTGGCGTCTTAATGCTTTTACAATCATTTTGAATTATGATGAATATGTTACTTAATGCTTACCAAAGTCACAAGCGATGTTATCTTTTGATAAATAACCCGTACAGCAGTAGGGCACATTAACATAGTAGGTCCTGAAACATATAAATAGGTTATTGCCAATCAAACTTACACAATGATAAATTTATTACAAAACTTGTAAACAGTATGTGCGTTTCATAACTGTTTGATGGTTTGTTGGGTTTATCGTTCCGTTGATGGCCATGATCATTTTGAGGCGGAATTGTTGACTTCCTTACTAAACAAAATTCGGAAGACACGTTGTATTTTATCCAGAGTAATCAGGATAAAGAATCTTGCCCAAGGATTCAACCACCACAGCACGTCGTGCCAGGCGCCTTGCACCTTCACCTGAGGTCACATGGCTGGTGCTATAACTAACTAAGCTATTGCAGCCCCGCGTTCATAATAGCCTATTGCCTTCTCGACAATGTATGATATAGTACTGTAGCTTAAAGTTAAAGTATATATACTGCGTTTAGAACTTATTTACCTGGTCCTCCCACACCTGTCCCAGTCGAATAGTCCACATTTTGTTGTGTATCTGGTGCTTCGTGATTCTTGTCTGAGGCATACATGATTTCTGAAAACAACGATTGTAGGAAATTATGTCAATTGCTTTCAGTACATTATGAAGGATCTGTAGGTTCTTTAGACACTTTACAGTTCTTTGCTGTCGATTAATTAAGTTCAAGATCAAATGTATAAAAAAAAGAAACAAACACACACACACACAAAAAAGAGAGAAAAAACAAGACACCAACATATCTCGTTTCAGTGAAATACATGCCGAATAGGTTATTTCAAATGCAGTTCTTTCTCAGAAAGTTCCATATAGTCATTTTCGTCATGATGTAATTACATTGGTAGCGTTAGAGTTTTTGTACACATCTTATTTTTTTGTTTTGTTTTTGTTTTAATCGCTGGTGCGCAGCAAACCAAAAACCACAAAAATAAAACCAAAAACAACTTCAAATACCGATATAATATCAAAAATCGTAATTTAAAATCGATAAATCAAGTTGAAAAAAATTAAAACATCTAGCATGGAGATCCTTCTCAATTTCAAAACAACCAACATCGATGTTGTATTTGAATTAAATTTTAACAATATAAAATATAAATATGAAAATAAAAAAATAAACATTAAATGAAATACTCAAAAATTCTATTATACATCTAAGACAGTATCTTTATGAAAAAAAGATAATTCCTTACCTTCCTGCTATTACTGAATATGTTGGTTTATATACACTAAAAACAGCAGGTAGAAGTAAACCCTCCCGACAGTGTTCACAGTCGAATACATTCTTACCGGCGGGTAGTTGTTGCATTCACATTAAATACTCATAAGGTTTACTTCCTGGTTGTCAATTTTATTGATTTCTGATCTTATGCTGATATACAGAGGTGAAACTTTTAAATTATCAGGTTCAAGTTCAATTACCATGCTTTATACCCTAAACAACCAACCCGGGGTAAACATTACACCTTATCTTTAAAATAAATATATAGCTTCCTGCTACCCAAACGATGTTCTGCATTATAACTTATGCATGTACACTCTATATAATACAATGTTCTTCACTATATATAAAACAATATATAACATAGTAATAAAAATGACAAAGGAAGACTATTCTATGTATTGTGCCCTAAACTACAGCACTTTATCGCATAGCCAGAAATAACTACGTCTATTAGGTGAAATGAATACCTGAATTATCATAAATATCTTAATCACTCTTGATTGGATAAACAACACACAATTCTGTCCCGTTATAAACAGTAGTAACCGTACGTAAAAGGATCGAGTTTTCACCTCAACCCGATACCTTAAAATATTGTACCAAGGTTCTCTGATCTTTGATCCGTCAGTGTCTTACATTCTGAGTCATAATTTGTAAGTGAAGTCTGGCAAATAAACACAAACTCAAGATATATAACCTTCAGGTTGTTTTACTAAGAAAACACGTTTGTCAAATAGATAGACACAGGAACAAAATTCTACAACTCTGTCACGCACTCCAACTCACATACACGTGACATCAGTTTAGTATGCACGACCTATATGATGGTATCAGTAAACTAGCGGCAACATGGCCATGCTAGCGGCAACATGGCCATACCCTTTTGACTGTTAAACAAAACAAGTCTTTTAAACTAATTACACTACACCTTAAATACTTATTTATTTGTCAAAAATACCAAACAGCGCAAATGATGTAAAGTGTATACTCATCAATGAGACTGAGTATACACAACAATCAGAAAGATGAGATTTTAGAATAATTATATCCACTCCCCTGAAACATATCTGAAACGCATTTGATCTAAGCTACACATACTTCAACATGTAATGATTGCATTACTTAGAGTATGTTACAACAGCAATATGAAAACGGAACTTCAATCACAGAACAACACACTACTCGTGGTGCATATAATTTCAAGAGCCTAATTCAAAGTACCCAGAAAACATTTTTATGAGTTTGCTTACCATGCCCTGGTAACATAACCAACCATTGCGTTCAACCAAATTTACCTTCATGGTTGCTCACACTTCAGAAGCACAAATACAAGAAAATAACAATACTTCCTTTATAACAAAATAACTATACAATAAAAATTCAATATCAGAAAGTAACAAGACAAGCATTTAAATATCTTTCAAGCTTTGCCATATTACATTCTTTTCTTAGATAACCACATAGATATGCACAAAACCACTACATAACGACCTAATACAAATAGTATCCAGTTCCAGTAACTATTAAGTATCCAAATCATAAAGTGTTTTATGCTGTACATACAGTGCAAGGAAGTCTCACAAAACACATCTTCTGATAAAACCCAAAGCCTTCAATTGTCCATGCGTTAATTACTACTCCAATGGTTGTTTCCTCTATACCACGTACCTCTACAACCTCTTATTTGTTCAACTATACCCACTGTACTGTCTTAGAGAGAGACACATCTACAACCTCTAATCGGTTCTACTATACCCACTGTACTGTCTTAGAGAGAGACACATCTACAACCTCTAATCGGTTCTACTATACCCACTGTACTGTCTTAGAGAGAGACACATCTACAACCTCTAATCGGTTCTACTATACCCACTGTACTGTCTTAGAGAGAGACACATTTACAACCTCTAATCGGTTCTACTATACCTACTGTACTGTCTTAGAGAGAGACACATCTACAACCTCTAATCGGTTCTACTATACTTACTGTATTGTCTTAGAGAGAGACACATCTACAACCTCTAATCGGTTCTACTATACCCACTGTACTGTCTTAGAGAGAGACACATCCACATTCTTTAATCGGTTCTACTATACCTACTGTATGTCTTAGAGATAGACACATCTACAACCTCTAATCGGTTCTACTATACCTACTGTATGTCTAAGATATAGATAAACCTCTACAACCTCTAAGTGACGCTACAAGTCAGTTAGCCATGAGACAATCTCACATACCCATAGTAAGCGAGGTCGACAGAATCTCACTTATTGAGTTCTAAAATGGATTCCTCTGTATTATTAAAACAGTACGTATATGAACTAGATAGACATAGGGACACCCCTATTAACTGTAGGTGTTAAACCAAACCAGTCTTGTAAAGACTTTTATTAAAGGGACTAAATGGTTAGATTTCATTAATTTTCATAATGCATTTGATTTCCGGATAGCGTTATGATACAAAGCTACATACATGTATGGCACATATTGGCAATGTTTATCAACTTCAAATTTTTTCTCTGAACATCACTGGAAATTGTATCTGTCACCTTTGCTGTTAATATCGGAAAGAGCCGAGTGAGTCACATAATTTTAGTATCCCCGCTTTCACCCTACAAAATTGATTCCGAGGTAAGTGTAAAGATTTGTCACGTGGAGGTAGAACGTGTTTATTTTGCAATCGGATAACGTATATGGTCTCTAGGTCGCCATTTATTTTTGCTGGTGGAGTAGCTCAAACAGTTAAAAGTACATAATATGTTTTATTGACCCTCAAAGTGACATGTGAAATGTTGACATTCGGCGATGGGGCCTACGACGAGGACTTTGTTTCTTTTTTTTGTGAACTGGAAAACTATTATTCTTCATCTTTGAAGTGTTTATTTAACTGAAATATCGTCTCGATAAGAAACCGTAGTGTATATTCAAATTATTTTTATGGTCATAAGTGCTGTGACGACCAACATATATGTGACGACGTAACAGTTATAATATACAAAAAAAATTCCCGATCACAAACGTGTTAAGCCTACCCAGATATGAATGCCGACTTAAGTCAGATTAAAGGAGATCGACATCGTAAATATATTGCGCTGAAAGCAATACATCAACTATAGGTCTAGATAAGAGAAATGATTCAGTTTTACTCAGAAATTGTAATTTATTCGACTGTTCGAATTTCCTAGGCTTTTAAGATTAGATTAACATTTCAATGAAAATGGAAATCTTCATTAGAGTTGGTAGTTTTCGGACTTACCTTTGCTTCTGTTTTACTGATTGTAGTCAAAATATTGTTGAAAGCCCAGTACGTTTTTTGATTAATTCTATGTACGTGATGGATTGAGGAATTGGGACGATTGATGTCAGCCATGTTCACTTACATGTACAATTATTTTCATGTGTAACAGAGCATGCAGTGAAAGTCCAATTATAGGGAGAGGTCGTGGTAGGAAATAAAGAGGTCAAGGCAGCAGGGGTAAAAACAATATAAAAAAAACATAAATATAGCATTACATTCATAATTAATCAACTTGTCTGTTTGCCCATCCACAAATATTAATTTTGACTTTTGAAATTACTTTTATTTTTTTAAATCACAAAGTAACATTTGAAAGATCAAGGTCATAACATTCACATTGTGCATCTTTTTAATTAACAGAAAAGTTTGTTATGAATATATAATTGGTTGAAATTTCAAATGTGTCAACCTTAGGTCAAGATCACTGTCAATATATTATTGTCATGGTTGTTTCCTTTCAATGTTGGTTAATTAAAGCTAAATGATCTTGTTTCAAGGAAGTTGTTTTAACATCTGTGCAGTGAAAACGTTTCATATGAAACCCAAATGAATTACAATGTTATTGAATTCATGGAAATATTTTTTGTTTTTATCACATACCTGTTGTATCTTATTATAGTAATACAAGCAATTTCCAGACCATGAAATACAACGGTCTGTATTGCACATGTGCAATACGGAATGTTGTATTTACCTTCTAGCCGGAACTATTTTTTTTTATAGAAATCCCCTTGTCATTGGACACGTAGCATATCCGGGTATTTCATTGGTAAATATTTTTGGATAGTTTTTAAAGTTTGAGATTTAAAAAAAAATATGAAGCATAAACATATTTTTTAATTAAAATTCCGGAGTTATGGACGTTACTTAGGCTTTCTAAATAAACATTTGAGAAAGAGAAATAAAGTTGGCAGTAAATATAGAAGCAAGTTGTCGTTTGCTACGGACGCCTGAGAGGGTTTGTTTACAATGGCATTTGCTGGCAATTTTGACATCTTGCATGATCTGCTGATGGATTCAGACATAAGTGATGAATCCAGTATTCATGAAGCTGGAGGTATGTGTAATGAAATGGCAATATCTGGGAATGGAATGGGAATGGGGCCAAATTCACATTCATCAACCATCGCATCGTGCGCTCCCCCTCCCTCTGACCCCATCCCTGAGGCTGAACCCCATGTTTCATCTGAAATAGACGACGCGGACGTGATTCCATCCAGTACGTATACTTCCGGTGTCTCCGATTTAAGAAATTATATAATGAGTAAAAGAAATGAAAATACTGTTAAGAAAACTGAGGGATGTATTAAAAGATTTCAAGAGTGTATTCAGTCTCCTCCTAGGTATGACAGCAGGGACATTCTTCAGATTCTGCCATTTGAACTAGATATATACATTGGTGGTTTTTTGCTTTCTCTTCAGAAGAATGATGGTTCTAATTATGAACCTGATACCCTAACCAGCTTTCACAGGGGCATCGACCGCTATCTGAGGGAAAATGGTTATCTTGTCAACATTCTAACCTCAGATTTATTCAGCACAAGTCGACAGGTACTTCAATCTCGACGGAAAGAGTTAAAACAGAAAGGGCTTGGGAACCGACCCAATAAAGCCGAACCTGTCAGTGAAAATGAGGAGGAAATGTTGTGGGAATGCGGTCAGCTTGGTCACGGCAACCCACATGCTTTGCTGAACACAGTATGGTTCAATAACACTAAACTTTTGGGGTTCAGGGGATGTGATGAGAACAGACAATTGAAATGGGGAGACATAGAATTAAAAAGAGATGAAAATGGGTCAGAATACCTAGAATTTAACGAAAGAACAACAAAAACAAGAGGCGGAAACAGTACTCACGTAAGATCATTTAATCCGAAACAGTTTCAAAATCCTGAAATTAAGTGGCGATGTCCAATCGAAGCCTACAAATTGTACGCCAAGCACCGTCCTCAGGCCATGAATACACCGGAGTCTCCATTTTATATCGCTGTCAATCAGAACAGCACTGGTGGAAAGTGGTTCAAAAACCAGCCAGTTGGAAGAAACAAACTCGGTGTAATGATGAAAACAATGGCAAGTAACGCCGGTCTTACTGGAAAAAAACCAACAACCAATCCTTGAGAAAAACACTGTGTACAAAACTCCTCCATTCCGGCGTTGCTCCTACGACTATTATGCAATTATCTGGTCACAAAAACGTAAATAGTGTAAATAAGTATGCCGTAGCTTCCTTTAACCAACAACGTGAAATGTGCGAAACTCTTCAAAACGTGAAGAAGTCTGCTATATCTTCCAGTGTAACATCCACAGTATCACGTAGGCCAATGGCGGAAACATCACACAGTCAAAACCTACCAGCCGTCACAACTTGTCCCCGTGAGAAAGAGGTGCAAAATCTTGCGACGGGAATGTTTTCTGGTGAAAATATCCGTGGAGGAACTTTCAATATCTCCTTTCAATTATCATCCCAGTCAAAAAATAACACATCTCACAGCATGTCACGTCCTCGTAAGTACAGACGCATAGCACAGCTGCCCGACTCTGATTCTGATGACTGAAGTTACACCGTGGGAAATTTTGAGTTTTTGTGTGTCAGTGACGTAATGCAGCGATATCGCGAGTTGGGAGAATTTACTTATACTTTTTGTGAACGTTTCTTATTTAACCGTTTATTGTTGCCAATCGTTTAAAATAGTAATTATTACGACAAAATGTATGAGAAATGTGTGTGTATCTTGTGGATTATTTGTTTTACCAGGTAAATATCACAGAGAAAGTATATGACAAAAATCTGCTCTGTTTTTTTCTCTCTACATGACTTGTGGGTGAAGTACCGGTGACGGGTGTTGCTAAAACAAGTTCAAATCGGTTTCTGAAAGACGAGGCGAACTGAAAAGTTCCCGATATTTGCAAAAACCATAAATGTTAATACATTTTTAAGTTTGACCTCTACACAATACTAAAGGTATATGATAAAAGCAAGACCACACACTTGTGTTTTTCTAACGAATCAGAAAGCATGAGTTTATTGTCCGGACGAATATATTTACGAGTGCGCGCGAGTGAATATATACGTCCGCGAAATAAATGAGTGCTTTCTGATTCGTTTCTGAGTGCTTGACGTCTTTTTGTATTTTCATTTTTGTATTGTTTGTTTTACCAATATTTAGCGAAAACATTGGCTTCGCTTACACCTCATTAAATTTGTTGAAAGATCAATTGTTACTTATGGACAAATGGAATGGACGCATTAACTTACACTAACTGAGACCTAAAATTGTCCATAGAGCACACATTTAGAACGCATTACTGTATTGACATAAGATACTAATTGATAGATTGTTTTGCAAATGAAATCAGCCTCATACAGTAATGTTTTATTGGCAATATAATGATATTTTACTTGGATTTGTCTCGAACTATTGTACTGAAAGGTTACATTTGTTGTTCTACACATGATAGGATATGACCAATGGATATGTTAACTAAGACTGGTGAATGTTAACCATACCACAATCGTGTATGTACAGCTGATCGTTATGACCAAGTCAATTTGGATGACATTCCCAGGTATGCGATCAATCTGAAATAGGAAGTTGTGGAGCTGCCTCTTTTCAAAGGTAGGGTAATTAGGTATCACACTTTTTAAAATAAAGTAAAATGAGTATTCACACATTGATTTTATTTGTACCTTGTTGATACATATGGTCTATTTGTTGTTGAAGAAAATTCCAAGGAACATCATATCGATAAGCCGTCGGCATAGGTATCTATCTTCAATTTAATTAAGGAGGTTTTTACGTGATATTAATTGTTTTCAAAGTTATACTTCCATTACATTTATTGAGGTTGAGTAATGGCGAACACATATGTGAAAGTAAATATTTTTCTGTGCATTTTCGTTATACACTGGTTTAGGTGTTGTATGTATTTTATCAAAAGCTAATAACTATACATTTTGATTATAATATTATTGCCAAATGCATTTTAACAATTTGGTTATCTTTTAAAATGAATATTTATTTCATTTTTCTTTTAGATATAATTTATTCAACCTGAGCCGTGCGCGAAGAACACAACACACTTATACAGAAAAGCAATGTCGTGTTTATTGTTTCTGCTGTTTCTTATTGCAAGTAATGTGATGTATCGGTCTGTAACAGCGACCAGTACCATTGACGATCTCATGAAGTTGGAAGGAGATTTGTTCAAAAGCTACAACAAAAATTTTCGACCAGCTTACAACTTGACTGATGTTGTTCATGTTGACACGTCGTTGTTCCTCATGGCAATTTTAGATTTTGATGAGGTTTCTGAAATTATACAATTGAGCTCTTTCGTAGGAATTAAATGGACAGATTACAGACTGGCATGGAATTCCAGTAAGTATGGTGGCATCTCTAATTATGTCTCAAACTCATCACATGTATGGAAACCGCGAATTTTTATGATTTCATCAGCTGACGACATCGATATAATCGGCGACGACTATTTCGATATCAGGATATGGAATACTGGTACCATAAATTACAATCCTGGAGTAATGGTCAAATCCACTTGCGATGTTGACATGACTTATTTTCCAACTGACTCCCATATCTGTAGGATAATGATTGTACCATGGATGTACACGATCCAAGAGGTCGAACTCAACATCAATTCATCTATAATTAATTTAGATTTCTTTAAACCAAATGGTGCGTGGGAAATATACGATACCTCCGTCAACAGAAACATCAAGCTGACAACAGATGTTTCAATAATAGAATTTACTTTATATTTAAAAAGAAAGCCTCAATATTTCATTCTGTCTTTGAATGTTCCAATTCTGCTATTGTGTTTTCTCAACCCATGTGTGTTTCTTCTTCCCGCCGCTTCTGGCGAAAGGATCTCGTTTGCAGTGACCATGTTTCTGTCGATGGCCGTTTATATGTCCAGTATAGGTGAGGTAATGCCTAAGGTGTCGGACCCTATCGCTGGTGCGTCTTACTTTCTCCTGGGGGCGATGTGCTTCAGCTGCCTGCTTATACTACTGACGATATTGTCACTGTGTTGTGACGTTGTCAGTGACGTCAAACACTTTCCAATATGGTTATTATCAATGGTGAGATGTTGTATAAGCAGGAACAGAAACAGTACAAAAGGACGTGGCGACTCAACCCAGGTTGCTGGTATTTTAGAAAAAGACATTCATGCTATAAATGATAATCAAGAATCATTTGTCGAGATAAAAGAAAGCGTGTCCGATGAAATACAGAAAAATGATGTCACAAAATTCATTGATAGATCTCTTTTTTGCGTTACTGAATTAATAGTTATATCAGGTTTATTGTATTACATTTTAGCATACATCAATTTAACTTAAAGTGGTTAATGAATTTCATTGACAGTTGAATCGATTTGCAAGAGACAAAAGGGTAGATAGATAATCAGCCTGCCATGTAGAAGACATGTCAGTTAGGGATATGACACAGAGTTACTCTTCAGTAAGGAAACATGATATCAACATTGCTTTATAGTTGCTTAAATATGATCTCCCTATCCTTAGCGGTCATATGTGTTCATTTCTCAACTTTCTCTTAACTGGCCGAATATTAATGTGCTGTGCATGATCGTTTAAGTGAAGTTCCACTATTCATTTTCCTGCACGTAGAAAAACATGTAATTATATAACCTAGTCTAAAACATTCAATGTTTTATAAACAATGTAAGTATCGAATGAGAATAACTGATGTTATCGAGGTTCAATCTGATATCGTTATGATTCGATACGAGTATCAAGTTTGCTTTAACCTGATTGTGCTTCATTTCAATTCCATAGCATTTTACATAATAAAGAATAGTTTAATTAAATGCTATAAATTGGGTTTGATGCAGGATCGGTATATGTTAAGTTAGACGACACTGTAACTGTATTATAAAATATGTAGGTGTACATTAAGTGTTATCCAATGTCAGCCCCCACAGAACAAATTGTCACAGAGATAAAATACATGATTTATTACTATTTCCCGACAGGAAACACAACGTTAAAAAATCATTAGACTAATATTTGTCCTCATATCCATAGTTGTTTAACCCTCTTGTCGATGGTCTATCCATCGATTTCCTAGTTGTTTCATCTGATAGATTTCTCGTAACACACCATTGATGTGCTTTATAATATTCACAATACCTCTTGGAGTCTGATTATGATTCTCCGTAGTCAGCTTTGTTTTCACAAAGACATGTCCATTTGTCGTATGTTTTTACCATTCTGATTTGAACGTTAACAAGTGATATTGCTAAGTACCAAGGCTCTATTTGATCTGCAAAATTACAAGCGCTTTTGAGACATTGCTATGTTTTACTGATTTCCAATGTCGGAAGTATATAAGTGATTCTATTAGTATTTGGAAAGGACACCAGGAACTGTGTAGATACAATTCTACTTTGTTAAATCATAGATTACGACAGAAATGTATGTTAGTTACTTTTTGCAGTTTTTAGCATAGTTTTCAACTATTTCCTTGTTGCCCCGAAAAATTCTCGAACAATATGTCGGTTCATTCGTACTGTTTCTGAACTCATTTTTGTCATGAATATTGACCGATGGATTCATTTGTACAACGCAAGTAGTTTACTTTTAGTCTGTTCAAAGGGAGATAACTCGCAAGTTACACACAATCGTATGATGAATATTTGGAATGACGTTGACGATTCATATCTTCTCGTACTTTTTAATTGATTCAAAGAAAATAATTCGCTTTGCTTTAACATGATTTTTCATATTTATGCATTCATGTTTTGGTAAATAGGCTGCATTTAAATCTAAAAATGAAAATTCCTTGATTTTAGAAATGACATTATTTTGTTTAATTTGTAGCACCTATTTCCAAATAATTATAATAAATACGATGTCTTTATTAATAGTTGTGTAAATTTACATTTCTGGCTTCTCTCAATATTTACATACGCATTCTGGATTTGTTTTAGTTATAACGACAGTCAATTTTCTTCCTGAGCAAATCATTTTGAATGTTGATTATTCATTGTATCTGGTAAGTTTGGTCAGGTTCTCTGTAGTCTCTATAATGATAAGGAATGCATGCTCTAATTGACAGTGTGGGAGATAAGGGTCCATTGCACATGCTCTCTTGATTAATTAGTTGGATAAGTCTTATCAGTAGTGGGATTTTTCAGACTGGTGTAATAAATAGTATTGAGGTCTACAGCGTGGAATTATATATATATAGTTATTTCTATAGGTTATACATATAGGTATATAGGGAAAGTCATTGTAAAATAAAGGCTAGAGTAGTTTATACATAGATATGAGATCATTAGTGTGGACTGAGTTAGACCTGTTATATATGTGATGAATAGCATTAATAGACTGAATGCATGAAGCATGCTTTTGGAGTGCACAGTTCAGTTCTAGAAATTTTTACCATGTCATTCGATGGTGATGCGGGAATTTTCCTCACTCAATCTAAGATGTCAAGTTGTGATCCTGGACTAAGTAAGGACACAGACAGTGTTTTAAGTGATGTTTTATCATTAGAAGAGATTGATTGAAAATATACCAAAACTGGATTTCACGCTAAAAAATGACATTTTTTTTCTGATTTTTCGGAAAATGGAATGCAGGAAATAACACAGGAAATGAAAAGTTAGAAGAGTAACAGACAACAAGATTTCTTGCGCAAAAACAAGTGTGAAAACAACAAGATGATTCGGAAGTTTGGAGACAATATCATGGACTATATGCTTTCTGACTTGAATGAAGCTCTGAGTTATTTTGTGGTTGAATTAAGAAACAAAGACGGAGGTGAATATAAACCAAATACTAATGAAGTAATTTTAAGTATCCAACATCACTTTCGCACAAACGAACGTTTCCTCAATTTCCTCTGTGACGCCGAGTTTTCTGGTCTGCGGAGCATTTTGGATGCGAAAATGAAAAACAGGGCCTTGGAATTACCAAAAAACAAGCACAAATAATAACTGATAAGCCACAAGATTGTATGCTGCTGGGGTTGTTGAGCAGCTAGTGGCCGAAAAACTGGCCATAGATCATCAGCGATAAGGTCATATCAACGTATCTATAATGACCAGCTAGTGCGTGTAAGTTCAGTAGCGCAAGGATGTTTGAATTCTGTGTCAACTGCAAAAAAGGTGAAAGTGCTAAGTGAAAAATAGGAGAATTCCATTGCTCCAGGCAACAGAGAATTCAGCATCAGTGCTCCAGATATGTGTTTCCAGAACAAATCCTTGGAATATACTCGTAGTATATAGGTGGATGTATTTTGTGCCAGTTGACAAATTTTCTTGAATTAATGACACTTTGTTCTAATTCATTCATTTGTTTCTATTTGATTTCAATTAAACAAAAGATGACTGTGTATATTGCTTTGTGTTGTAAGTAATGTGCATACATAATGGATTATGGATACATTACCAGTAACTCCATTAAGGTACCTACAACTGTCTTATATGTAACTGTCTTAAAGAAAGTAACATATAAGACAGTAAAAGGTAACATATAGGACAGTTACAGGTAATTGTCCAAGACTTCCGTAGTTATAGCAGAGAAAGAACAATGAATGACATCACAGCTATGTTTTAAATATAGATATGAGGTCATTGATGAGGACTGAGTATGTCCTGTTATATATATATATATATATATTTAGATATGAGGTCATTGATGTGGACCGAGTAGGTTCAGGTTTATTTAGGTATGAGGTCATTGATGTGGACTGAGTAGGTCCATATATATTTAGATATGAGGTCATTGATGTGGACTGAGTAGGTCCATATATATTTAGGTATGAGGTCATTGATGTGGACTGAGTAGGTCCAGATATATCTAGGTATGAGGTCATTGATATGGACTGAGTAGGTCCATATATATTTAGGTATGAGGTCATTGATATGGACTGAGTAGGTCCAGATATATCTAGGTATGAGGTCATTGTTGAGGAGTTAGTATGCTAAGTTATGTATAGATATGGGTCTGAATTGATGGGAACGTGTAGCCTGTCCAGATCCCATGATTCATTTACATTTAGATCGTGCGGTCATCTAGTGAGGATGTAGTTCGAAGGTTTAATCCATATGTGTACTTATGATGTCATTCTAATGATATATACCAGTAGACATTATTATAGAGTGTGAGAGAAAACATAGGGAACTCTAGATTGGGAGCAGTTCTCAGAGAAGTTTGCGATTACTCTGAGATTCAGTCCAATGTGTAGTCTATATTTTTGTTGTTTAGCGTAATTTAGTGATATAGGTTTGTGTAGTTATTTAGTGACAACTTGAGATTACTTGTACTTACTTTGCTTTTGGATTACTTCATATTTGGATAACTTTATTTTTGGGATTTACTTATCTTTACTTTAGGATTTATGAGACCTGAAGACATATTGGAAGTTTACATATCGTGAAATTACTTGACTGGCCAGCACTTTTAATAATCTTCGTTATTCCTTAATAAAACTCGAACGAATTTTGTATTCATGGGATTTTGTTTAACTTATATCAAAAGCCAGAGCTTTTTGAAATAAGGCTGGTGTTAGAAATAGCAGACAAATAGAACATAATGAATCGGTGTCAAAAGTGATCAAGATACCGTTTTAAAATAGTAACACAACTGACAAAGGAAGACAAATGTATGGCTCGTGCCCTGACCAGGCCCATATCTCACGATCTACGGCACCCAATCGTCTAGAAATACCGCAGCTTATACCGCTGCGCCACATCGTTGTTCTTAAAAATGAACGTTTCAATGGCGCAGTGATGGTCGGCCCTATACCCTGGCATGATCATTGTGGAAGTCGTCTATTAGATGATATGAATACCTGGATCGCAATGTATTTACGTACATGCAATTGAATTGTACGCATATTATAAATATTCATCACAGTACAAATATGACAGGCAAAATTCAAATATTCACGTGCGGATCAGCAACACATAGTGTATATGATACATTGTGGTAATTATTTGATATATAACCACAGGCGCCTGACTCGTTTTATAAAATAATAACATATAGAGTATATGTACTCTATATGTTATTATTTTATAAAACGAGTCAGGCACCTGTGATATAACATAGTAACCTTAATGACGAAAGAAGACAACTTTATGACGGTGTGTTTTTCTGGCGCGTGAGGTCGAGGCCCAGGTAGGGCACGAGGCTCGCTGACATTTGCACCACATCTTTGATCAATTTTTGACCGACAGACGGACGGAAGAACGCAGACGTAGACGCTTTGCTAGGTAATCTGCCCGTTGAATTTCGACGGGCGTATGAAGTCAATAACTGCAAAACTCGGGCATTACACTGCTTTGATAGGAAAACTTAAACAATTTACATATTGAAAATGCTAAAAGCAAATACTGTAAAATATATATTAGCAAAACGTATGTGGGCCTTTATGTAATGAAATCCTAGATAATTGTACAGAAAATAGACATATTAAAATACGCACAGTTGGTTCTCAAAAACATCTAAAAAATGATGATATCTCGATTCAACCTGATTTAACGTATTACCCGAATGCGTGAGCTCAACTACATATGATTGTTTGCTGTAAGACTGCTCGTAATTGTTAACTAGAACCCAACAATAGATAAGCACATTAGCAGATTTAGAGGTATTGACATACAAATACCACTGGAAATTCACTGGTTTTAGACGTCACGTTTAAATGAGAACACAGGTTACCCCCCTTTCATCAGTTGAGGGTTACTACCTGATTCTACCTGTATTGCTTGTACTCTAATAATATTGCTTTTTGTGACGTGTTTGTTTGTACTAGGGATTGTAAATTATACAATACGCAGGAAGGACAAACAAAATGCAAAGAGCTGCTGCTAACAACTTTTCAGGGACAGAAAGCGTGATCAGATATCTGATATCTAGCCTTCCTTTAGACTGGCCCCTATGTCTCTACACAGGCAAAATGTCTTCAGGTCATTTTCAGGTCAAGATTTTCAGGTGTCAACCTGCAGCAGTATTGTGACTACCTAAGTCCTGCTTTTGTGAAAATGATATTGCACAAGGCAGGTTCAGAAACAGAAAGCGCATATCCTTCCAGAACACTCCTGATAGTAGTTTTTGCTAGGGTTTCCGTTTAAATGTGTATTAAAGATATCTTTTCCTCATCTTATCTGATTTAAGTTAAAAGTTTGGATTCGCTTACACTTCAGTATGTTTGTTAAAGGGACATCACGGTAAAAACATTATAATTTTCATTGAATGTACGTGTTTTGTTCCTTTCCAGTTATGTTTCTGTGCTGTCCCAATGTTCACAGTCGATCCCTATGTCCTGCTTGACCACTCGATTTAGTTGGGAATCCCCCTCTAAATTTAGCGCGGAAATTATTTTTAAATCATGACGTGACTGTTTTGAAATCGAGGCAACACAAACACACGATAGTTTACAAGGCGAAATATTCTTTAATTAGCTGGATAACGATATCATACAGTGGTTTAAATGTTAAATAACACGTTCTGTATATATTCCGGCACACACGTGTATGTGTAAATAAGTGTAAACACTGTTTATATAGTATAGTGACAATAGCGATATACTCGTACAGACTGTATAAATATTACCGAGTTTGTGTAACTATTACCGAGTTTGTGTAAATGTTACAGAGATTGTCATGACCTACTATCAAGCAATCAAGCAGAATACGAGCGGCGTCCGTATTACTGCTGATTTCATGTTTGAACTGTTCCAATCTATTGTACTGCTTCCCCAGTTTTATTCTAGGATTGTGTTTGACCCATTTTCCTATTATTCTCTTCATTGCGGAAGCTGTTATCGTTTTAAACCGCAGTGGATTCACATTGGAAGCCATTTTTGTTTTCAGGTGTTTTAGTTTGTTGTGCGCATGCATTTTATCGTATATGTCACAAAATTTGCATATTCAGACTGTTGATCAACGAATTGTGATAACCTGTTTATAATTAATAATTGACGTTTTTTATGTACATATATCATCAAATTCGAATGGTAATTGTTCATAAGGATATTTTTTTAAAAGACATACCCAATAATATAAAAAAAAATTCAAAATAAAAATTGGTTAACCGTGATGTCCCCTTAAGAGGGACTAAATCAATAAAATGCTCCTATCGCCTAAATAGAGTGAACGTTGACAGATAATAATTGAAGCCTAGCATCGGCCATAGAATGCACATTTAGAAAGTATGACTGGCATAAGATACTTTATAGAATTTACTTCAAATATTCGGACAGTGACGACGCTATTGTTTCACTGTTTGATTGGCAGTTTAATGATCGTTTACGTTGGTTTGTGTGGAATATTAGTTTGAATGATCATTTGAATTATAGTTTGAATTATGAGGTGACTTTCCTTGTAATATACCTAATATGATAGGACACGATGTACAGGCTGGAACTGGTAAATAGTGTCCATGTCACGTAGGTGTAGTTGATCTTGTCTCACTAGGTCCACCATCTAATTGAGGCTGGTTTGACTGAAGCCGCCTGTTATTGAAGGAATGGTTAAGTGTCACACACCTTTGGACACAAATCAATGCACACACACTCATTAATTTTAACTGAATGAGTTGTTTTGTTTGGGTGCAGCATTCATTTACATATGATATCTATCCTTCTGACGGAGATTGAACACCAAAAACAAATATTTTATGACAATTCTTATCATTAACATATTATTGGTACGTCTTCAATAAAAGGATATTAAAGAGGCAGAACTAAACATTCTTCGTTTACTTTTAAGACATCCAGACTGGCCATGGAAATTAACAAGCTCCGTATTGTTGTGAAGTGAAAGATGACCGAAATCAATAAACAGCAAGGTACAATATGCCGATAAAGGCAAGTGTGGTCTACGATCACGCTAGCGCAGATAAGAAAAGAAAACGTCTGTATACAAGCTTGACCAGTTCTACACTACATTGACTGTGGACACGCTTGCCCCAATATCACCTTCAAGACGAGCGGACACAATGACCTCGCTTAGAGAAGAAATTTAGGGTGAAGGCGAGAATTTCATGCTGAATTAAAGGATTTAAAAGCCATTATGCATCATTCTTAAACCAACTGTAGTCAGATCCAAAACATACTCACTAAGGTTTCAATTGTGTTTTATTCTACAAAAGAACAAACATCACGTGTTATATTTGATTACCACTTCTAAATCTATAAGATAAGACATTGGTTTATTCGAATATATGCATGTGACAATAGCATGTAAAA
>NW_022980309.1:0-1012 GCF_902652985.1 Pecten maximus
GATTACATAGGTTACCTTATATGCTCCATGTTTACTAGTCTACATGTATCTCACCTCTTACATTTAGGTCTTTTAGAAGAGGTCCGGAGGGGGGGGGGCTTTCGTCCGGAGGGGCTTTTGTCCTAGGGGCTAATGTCCGGGGGGGGGGGGGGGAGGCTTTTGTCCTACACTCCTTTTAGAATAAGGCACCTGCCGTTTTCCTTTTGAGGCCGTAATAGCGGAAGTAAAACCCGTGTTAAATCCGTATGCGATGATAGTTGTATTGGGGGGGGGCTTTCGTCCGGAGGGGCTTTTGTCCTAGGGGCTAATGTCCGGGGGGGGGGGGAGGCTTTTGTCCTACACTCCTTTTAGAATAAGGCACCTGCCGTTTTCGTTTTGAGGCCGTAATACCGGAAGTAAAACCCGTGTTAAATCCGTATGCGATGATAGTTGTATTGGGGGGGGCTTTCGTCCGGAGGGGCTTTTGTCCTAGGGGCTAATGTCCGGGGGGGGCTTTTGTCCTACACTCCTTTTAGAACAAGGGCCCAATGGGCCCGAATCGCTCACCTGCAATGCATTGATCTTTTCATATATGGATCCTGCAGTTATTTGAAAGCATGCTACAGGACCAATATAATGTCTCTTGGCACTTAAGCTATTCATTAAAAGTCATTTAAAGATTTAAGCATACTTGATCGACGTGACTTTGCATGTGAGCCAGGGTCATTCATTTGAACAAACTTGGTAGCCCTTCACCCCAGCATGCTAAAGACCCAATATCAGCTCCATGGGACTCTTGGTTATTGAGAAGAAGTCGTTTAAATAATCCAGCCTTTTTGACCCCTTTGACCTTGAATAAAGATCAAGGTCATTCATTTAAACAAAGTTGGTAGCACTTCACCCCAGCATGCTACAGACCTAATATTAACTCCCTTGGACGCTTGGTTATTGAGAGGAAGTCGTTTAAAGATTTTAGCCTTTTTGACTCCTGTGACCTTGAATGAAGGGCAAGGTCATTCATTTGAACAAACTT
>NW_022980310.1:0-19363 GCF_902652985.1 Pecten maximus
GATGTTGGAGTTGAATAGAACTACTTATATACATATACGCGCAGGGGAAGGGTAAAGTGTTATATACATATGCGCATGGGAAGGGTAAAGTGTTGTGTATAAACAAATATTTAGTAAACCAAATATACATTATATTGAGGCTTATGTAGATAAGCCAGGTTTAAATAGTTAAATAACATTTACAACACTAGTCCATTGTTTGACACAATATATAGATGTTCACATGTAACAGATATGGCCAATGCTAGCCTCAGTCTTGTCACACTTATGTTTATGGTACGGTTATATTTATGATCATGAGTTAATTGATTAATAAGAAACAGATGTGTTCAGAAGGATATACATGTATCCCATATACATAATACGGGCCTGAGGGGTCCAGCTTGAGTGACCGGTCACGTGACATTAAGTAGCCATCTGATTAGTCCTAGCGGAGTGACCAGTCACGTGACATTAATTAGTAGCATCTGATTAGAGTGATTCTGATAGCGTCACTTGTCCAGCTCAGCAGCATTGGAACCAGCTTTTATGTTATTCTCTCTGTGATTTTATCCTGTGATTTTAATCTTCGATCCCGTCATCGTAAGAAATTCATCAAATCACTGCAATATCGTGAAAGAACTAGGCCTATTTATTGTGTGAACAGTAGGTGAACTCTATTCTGATTTGGTTAAATTCATTTTGGGGATAACGATCGCGAGTGAGGATACAAAATTCTTAACAATGGCAAGTCGCAGATCTAGATCCCGATCGAGGAATGCACCATGGGATTCATCTAACCCAGCCAACTGGACCATGTTTCAATTAAAAGACGAACTTGTAAAATTAGGCATTAACGTCCCGTCTACGGGTATGACGAAGACAGCACTAAAGGCGCTGTATCTGGAGAATGCCGGACGTCCCTCGATGACAGGCAACTCAATTAATCGGACAGAGAATTTGAGTGAGGACAGTGAAAGTTACAACCGGACCGGGGATACAGGCAATATCCACATTTCACAGGAAAATGCTGATGTTCGGCAGCAGAACAACGATTCTAATTATACGGAGTTGCTACGTAATGCTGCAGCATTATCAAGCACAACTTCCGAAACTAACGCGCGTCATATGTCACCGGAAGTACCTTCATCAATGACTTCCAATACGGCGGCACCCAGTGCGATGGAAGGTATGCTTTCAACCATGCATACTATGACGCAAACCATGATGTCGCTGCAACAAACAGTGCTTCAGCTAATGAGCAACAAAGACAGACAACAGAAACCAGCTGAAGAATTTACGCTTACCACAGCGTATGCATCCCTGAGAACACATGACCAGACTACGACTAGCGCAGGTGGGTGCCCTGTTAATCTTTCAGAGGGCATAGCTTCTGAAAGCATTCCTCACATTGACGTAGTTTCAGACGCAAATCGTAAGAAGATTCTGGAGGGTAAATACGTCAATTTAGCCTCCCTGCTGATTCCCAGGTATGAAACTGATAGGCCAGATGACATTCAGAGGAATTTGAAAATCAATCTTTACAAAGAATCTGACGATCCCAGACTAAACAAAACTCTATCCATCGCTGAGTTCATCACGGCATTTGGGAAGTTTAAACGCGTTATGTGCGATAAATTTCCAGAACGTAGGGACGAACTTACGGAAGCGTATTAGGCTCACATTGGAGTATGTTTTTCATGGCATGCGAAAATATTTTATCTGGTAGCCGCCACTTATTATCTGGCGGCCGCCACTTATTATCTGGCGGCCGCCACTTAATTTTCTGGCGGCCGCCACTTAATTTTCTGGCGGCCGCCACTTGATTATCTGGCTGCCGCCACTTTAATTATCTGGCGGCCGCGACATATTTATCTGGCGGCCGCCACTTAATTATCTGGCGGCTGCCACATAATTATCTGGAGACCGTAATTTTGTTTTTACACTTTAATATGATATCTGCTACGGTAATTACAGTTATTGTCGTTTTTAAATCCAATATTATGATTTAGAAATGATTTGTTAAATTTAAATTTCATTTTCATAATTTCCAGGCACAACAAGCTCAACAGTTCAGTTTTCGCAGAATAATCCAATGCCGTATTAAATATATAGAGGATAATACGCACTCGTGAAAATATAAAAAAAAATCAGCCATACAAGTGAAATATATTTGATATTAAACGGCAAACCATTGAATTTTCTTTTTATTACATTAAAAACCGCTATAATCAATTGATTTTTTTTTTATTTCATTAAAATACGCTAAAAAATATAGTTCTACAATTAAAAATGTATTAAAAATAATAAACGACATAAACTTTAGTTCATGTTTATTTATTTTAAAGTAGTTCTGGCAAAACCTTATTTTTTTTTTAGCTTATATTTTTCACTAGTGAAAATATAAGAAAAATCTTACATTTTCATTGCAGTGAAAATATAAGTTTTATTAGTTAGACAATTCTCTATATTTCACTGGCAAAAATGTAATAAATATTTTTTTCAAATATAAAAATGGACTTCCATCAAAATGTACAGTTACTGGAACATAAAATGTTACTTTTATTCTTTATTCTTATCATGAACTTTCGCCAGATAATAAGTGGCGGCCGCCAGATAAAATATTTTCGCATGCCATGAAAAACATACTCCAATGTGAGCCTAATACGCTTCTGTACGAACTTGATATCTATGAGGCCAACATTATTCAGGTCAGTAATGTGTATGGGCAGCGATTCTACG
The DNA here is from genome assembly GCF_902652985.1 of Pecten maximus. Lineage (NCBI taxonomy): Eukaryota > Metazoa > Mollusca > Bivalvia > Pectinida > Pectinidae > Pecten > Pecten maximus. Next base: position 2,722 of record NW_022980310.1, read on the forward strand.
ACTACCATTGTCAGTTCGCAATGAAAGCTGCCGCAGCTCTTCGCAACAACAACCAGAAAGTTCGTTGGGAACTAATGGACCATGGACTTCTTAGCATGGTTGTAGGCAATGCTAAGGTTAATACATGCCAGTTGTGTGGTCTCACATCACATTCCACTCCATTCTGCCCCCAACAACGAGACAGAAGAAATAGTCTTAATTACGGGAAATACTATTCGTCTGAGACATCATTACCCGGCAGACAATCAAAAAATGATAAAGACACCGATAGGCTAGGACGCCCCAAGATCAAAATTAACGGAGCAGAGGTGTGTAACAACTTTAACGAGGGCATGTGTCAGTTTGGTTCCAATTGTGTGTTTACTCACATATGCCTGAAATGTAGAGCCTCAAGTCACGGGGCTAAAGTATGCAGGAAAACAAGCAAAACTACGCAAGAGGATAAATGACTTGAGAGTTTCAAGGCCGACACCCCTATTAACGTAGATAGATTGAGATATGAACTTCGTCAACATCCAGATAAGCATTTTGTTAAATATCTGTGTGAAGGATTAACTTTTGGCTTTGATACCATGGTTCCGGGTATATGGCTCTACCAAGTAAGGAATGTCACAATCTTCAATCAGCATCGAAAGATGCACAAACAGTTACAGAATTAATTCAAAGTGAAAGGAAGAAAGGTTTCCTAGCGGGTCCATTCAAAAAATTGCCATTTCCAGTGTACCGTGTGAGTCCAATAGGAGTAGCATACGGAAAATATTCAGGCAAACCTCGCCTTATTGTAGACTTATCTTCACCTCACGAAGATGATGTACATCCCAGTGTGAATGATCTGATTGATAAAGAGAGTTGTTCTCTGTCATATGTTCGCATCGAAGATGCGATTAAATTGATTCAAGAACTCGGTAAGGATACCACCATGTGCAAAACGGACATATCGGACACCTTCAAACTTTTACCTATTCACCCATCACAATGGCATTTATACGGAATATGCTGGCAAAACCAATACTATTTTTACACACGGTTAGCTTTCGGATGCAGGTCAAGTCCAAAAATTTTTGACAATCTTTCACGTGCCATTTGCTGGATAGCTCAACACAATTATGGTATCACTTACATACTCCATCTTTTGGATGACTTTATTACATTCGAGAAACCAGGTATATGTGGGGATAGGAACATGAAAATGTTATTCCACATATTTAATACTTTGAACATTCCTATGGCTCTCCACAAAACTTGTGGACCAGAGACAGCGTTAGAATATTTAGGAATCATATTGGATTCTCACAACATGGAAGCTAGGTTGCCCGAGGACAAACTTCAAAGAGACATTGACACGTTGAGGTCATTTCAAAGACGTCAGTCATGTACAAAGAGGGAAATTCTACAACTGTTAGGGCATTTAAATTTTGCCAGCAAAGGTAGTGATCCCGGGGAAAAGTTTCTAGTCTTACATTATTAAGCTGTCCACTACAGTCAAGGCTCTACAACATCATGTTAAAATTAGTAAGGAATGTAGAGAGGACATCAGAATGTGGCTTTCTTTTCTGGAACATCGGAACGGTGTGGCCATTTTCTACAATCAACATATTACCATATCTGAAGACATTCAGTTGTACACAGACGCATCCGGTAGTATAGGATTCGGGGGATACATGCAGGGGCAGTGGTTTGCTCAGGCATGCCCGGAAACTATCAAGAGACACGTATGTAATGGAGAGGAGGTATCTATTGCATTTAAAGAGTTATATCCAATAGTGCTGTGATGATATGGGGTCACACTTGGAAGGGACTTCGTATCTTATTTAGATGTGACAATTTAGCTACAGTAGCTATCCTCCAGAAGGGACGGTCCAAAACAGGGAATATCATATGCCTCTGATGCGTCGTTTGACTATGTGTGCCGCAACTAACTCCTTTGTTGTACTTTCTAAGCATGTACCAGGCAAATGTAATCTTATCGCTGATTCACTGTCTCGTTTACAGATGGCAAGATTCAGAACCTTGGCTCCAGATGCCAACCTAACGCCCTGCACAGTACCAAACCCATCGGAAGTTTTTTGGGACTAGGCTCGGTGATAGATGATCTGTGGGAGACGGCAATAGCCCCTAACACCCGACAGGCCTACAACACAGGATTCAACAACTTCATTAAATTTCTGATATTGGCTGGTATTATGGCCAGTGTCAACTTTTCTAACCTACAAGTTACTGAGGACATGCTCATTTACTTTGTGGCCCATTGTTACAGTTTGAAACTTTCATATGCTACAATCAAATTATACATGTGCGGTATCAAATTTATGTGTCTCAAACACAATATACCATTTCCTAGTTCTGCCGAATTGAGACGGATGTACGCCATCCTGGGAGGCGTGAAACGTGCACGTGGGAAGATCAGCAGACCTCGGTACCCAGTGACATTCAACATTTTGAAAGACGTATGTGGATATCTACGACAAAAGTCAACTTCTTTCGAAGACTTGACGATGCAGACAGCATGCATCGTAGCTTTCTTTGGCTTCTTGAGATGTGGTGAATTTACTGTTAAAACATCATTTGATCATACAGTGCATTTGTGCGTGAGCGATTTGATAATAACAGATGAATACGTCATGGTACACCTCAAAAGATCTAAAACGGACCCGTTTAGGGAAGGGGTGAAGTTAAAACTATTTAAAGTCGGGGGCATTTTATGTCCTTATGTCACATGTTGTAATTACGTGTCAGCCAGACTTAGGCAGAACCCTTCACCAGACGATCCCCTGTTCATTGTGGACAACGGACAAGCTTTAACACGTTCAATATTTATTGCCAAGTTCAAGCATGTATTGCAGTGCATAGGAATTAATTCAGAACTTTATAATGGACATTCATTTCGTATTGAAGCTGCCACCTCAGCAGCAGCAGCTCACGTGGAGGACCATCTGATTAAGGTTCTAGGAAGATGGTCCTCAGACGCTTACTGTAGATACATTAGAACGCCTCAATCATGCATCAGAGAGGCCCAGATTGCACTTACAAAGCATTGATGTTTATCACCTATGCTACTATTTGAACTGATGTCATAGCTATAGGTCATGATTAATGTTAGATTGCATGTCTTTACCAGATTTTGCAGTCTTATAATTAATTTACAAATTTTTCAGGCCAGAGACTAGTGTGTATTTTGCAGTGTTCAAATTCTTTCTACTGACAGCAATGAAGTAGTATATTTTTTATATTTATATATGTATGGCCATTTCTTTTTTTATTTATATATTATTACTCTATCTATTCTTTTTGTCTCCTTCGTTGACATCATTCTTATCAAAAGAATATGATATGTTTATATGTATATGTATACTGAACTAAATAACAATTGTATACAAATATATTAGGCACTTATTTTTGGGGCACTCAGCTATATTATTATCATAATTTATCAGAGTTTGGGCAGTATTTTCATGTATAAATATAAGGGTTGGTTAAAAACCAATCTCTCATGAAAATTACCCCCAAAATATTCTAACAGTTCTGTTTTTAACCTACATATTTATATATAGGTCCAAAGGCTGGAGCAATGTAACCAAAGAGTTACAGCCAGCCATTATTATAAGTTAAGCTGGAGCAATGTAACCAAAGAGTTACAGCCAGCCATTTTATAATAAGTAATGCTGGAGCAATGTAACCAAAGAGTTACAGCCAGCCATTTTATAATAAGTAATGCTGGAGCAATGTAACCAAAGAGTTACAGCCAGCCATTTTGTAATAAGTAATGCTGGAGCAATGTAACCAAAGAGTTACAGCCAGCCTTATGTATGATAGATACATAGACCTGTAACAAGAGTTACAGCAGTGTTTCATGGTAGAGCTGGAGCAATGTAACAAGAGTTACAGCCAGTTCTACAAACATCTATAGCTGAGTCTTGCCCCATGTGCCAAAATTTATATTTTATATGTTTGTTGTATATGTGTAATATAATCTTGAACTTTAGTGTCCATGTACAATTGTAGTATTTTTATGAATGAGTATGTTTATATATGTAAATAAATATGGTAACTATATATATCAATCATCACTGTTATTTGTTCTATTTAAATAGGTCAATATCAAGGTTAAACCAAATATGCATATATATGACACATGAAGTGTGTACCATAACAATATAAGTTCCATGCTTATAAGTCCATGTGGATATAATATAGCAAAAAATGTGTTATTATATTTACACATTTTGTCATTTAATTTTGATCTCCTATATATATATATATATATATATATATATATCAAGTAACTTATATCTGACTTAGCCAACTGAACTGAGCTTGACCTTGTCCAATATATACTATATGGTTAAATCAATAATATACACATGAATACCTTTGTATTGGCGCATGGTCAGTACTCAAACAAGAAACTCTCTTTTTAAGTGTCACAATGCCACTTTTCATGATTTGGCAACCATAAATTGATATTCAATTTTACTTAATTTTATACGGTAGCATTTAAGATTAACAGAATACTTTGGATATTTACATAACTGATTAAAAAGTGCCACCAAGAGTGCAGCAAACATTTGCATAATTCGCCTGTAATCTATAAAGTACAGTACGAGGAGGGTGATTTGGTACTCAAACGCTCACAGAGCGTTGACCCGCGCAGCCCCCCGCTCAGAATTTGCGCGGGTTTGCAGCGGGATTGCCGCGGGATTTGAGCGGGCTTCGAGCGGGCTTGAGCGGGTTCGCAGCGGGCTTGAGCGGTTTTGTAGCGGGCTTGAGCGGACTTGTAGCAGCGGACCCGCTCGCCGGGCGGGCTTGTAGCGGGCCCGCTCGAGCGGACTTATAGCGGACCCGCTCGAGCGGAATTGTAGCGGACCCGCTCGAGCGGAATTGAATAGGACCCGCTCAATCAGTAATGACGGTAGACTTTCAACAGCCTGGTGTCGATTAATTATACTTTAATGACCATGTATATGTTTTTAGTTGTATCGTCCATCGTAAGTATTTATTGGATGATGTACCTCAACTATGAGATACAAATTCATACGTGTAATGTATTGCTCATGAAATCTATGTTATAAGTTGAATAATATCTGCAATGTTGTACAATATGACAGTGTACTTGATGTCAGACCATTTTGATAAAAACTATTTGTAGGGAAATATTGTAGTTATTAAAGTTCAAGAGTCATAAATCCAGTAATATTGGATATAGTCGTCATTTAGTGTTAGGAGCTGAGTCAATACATTTTAAATGTATCCTGTGACTGCTAACTGGGGACCGCCTTCTTTGGGAAAACAAAAGGTAATTATTCTGGTTAATGGTGGACAATGAACCAAGTGTCCACAGTAGCTTTAATTCATTCTTACGGAATGGGGACGGGTCAAAAGGCGGTTTTGTCATCATTTCTAGAGTACTTAGGACGGTCGGATCTTGGTCAGAATTTTTGTGCACCTCGAGTGGGATATGGGGAACACGGAAATGTGCTCAATCCGGTAACCATTTTAATAGTGGACAATGAGCCACGTGTCCACGGCAGCATTATTACAATTCTGATTTAGCTGACCTTTGTATAGATGACGTTTTGTGCATGACCTCGGAGAGGCCACATAAGGGGCTCGTTATTTTGATCTCGACTTATTTTTACATAGACATTTGAAGTATTTAGCTAGCAACATGTCCGTTTGAGAAAATTATCTTTGAATTTCTGTAGTAAGTTTCATAAACTTTTCAATTATTTGAACATTTCGTAGTTTTAAATCCACGGCCTAAAGATATTGTGTTTTTATTACTATCATTATTTATGTGTCCATCGCGGACATCTCTTGCATGGTTAATATCACGGACATACACTTACATGTATATTACCGGTAGATATCGAAATCAGTGCTAATAGTTTCCCAACTATAGTAGCTAATCATTTAAATACTTTCTTATCAGAAAAAAAAATCGTCACAAGTGCATTGCTCTACTCGAGCTGACTTGAATTATATTTTTTGTAATCGTATGATGTTGATGAGATGTATACTCGCAAGACTAATAAAGAATTGAAAAAATTGTTACCATTTTAGCAGCCTGGTACAAAATTATTTTGTGAGATATCGAACACTTTTGTAAAGGATAATCGATTGCCTTCCCGATCTCTTTTTGCCAGCAAAGACATACATGTAGTACGGTCTTTGATTACAAGACCGAGCATAATATTATACGTATGTATGTATATCTTATGTTGTATATATGCTATTAAATGGAAATTGTCAAATAAAATACAGTTTAAACTATATAGACCACAGAATGATTGTGTGTGTAGTCCAATATTCTTTCTTTATTGTGAGAAAAGCAATACATTTGTGTCATCTGTCATGTGTATGTGATAAAAACGTCAACAAAAACACATTTTAAACAAATTTTAATCAATTATAACGACAACATGGGAATATTTCCTGTCCTTTTTATTTCGGAAGTAAAAAAAAAAAAAAAAAAACGTACTGACTATGCGAAAGTCACCATTATTATCAAGACCTAACACCCAAACAATGTGAAGTATTTCCTCCTTCACCGAGCTATTGACCAGTCCATTTTATGTCCGATGAAGCCTGAGATTAGATTAACTCTAATTGTATTAGATACACAGTGTACGTACATGTAATTGAAATTTTCCATTGAAACTGGTAGGTAACAAAGAGTTTCAGGAGGAGATATGAACCTTGTCTTCAGAGAATGTAGGAGATGAGTATCATTATCTGTTTTCCTGTAAAAACGCAATCATTGAAAATTGGCAAAGAAATTACATATTCCAAATTATTACCGCTCAAATCCAAATAAAACTAAACTAAAAGTCTGTTTAAGGTCATAATTATAAACGGAAGTTCTAAATGGTTTGTCTTTTTTTTCTAAAAAAATATCTTCTTTGATTACGTGTATGTAATATAATCCTATGAATAATATGTTTTTGTAACTGGATTGTTTATTCATATATATGTACGTGTGATACAATGTTAATGTTCCTCATGTAACACATTTCCATGTGTTATAGTATCCAAATAAAACTGTGTGTATGGAGACCACGTGGTTAAAATCGCGTCATTTACAAATCATGATTGGAGTTAATCAATGTGATATAGATAAATCCTCTATACACAGGACAAATACCGGTCGTGTACAGTGTAGTTACCGTTATAGAAATGTTTTCACCTGCTGTTAACATCTGCCAATCACAGATTTTGATTACAATAGCGAGTATACCTGTATCGCAGTGACCCCATCGGACCCCTACAGCTTTTTTTTACCTGCGGGCGGAATGTTGTTACATAAGGATTTAGCCTATGCTCCATGTTTACTAGTCTACCTGTATCTCACCTCTTACATTTAGGTCTTTTAGAATAAGGCACTTGCCGTTTTCCTTTTGAGGCCGTAATAGCGGAAGTAAAACCCGTTAAATCCGTATGCGATGATAATTGTATCAATCATTCTTAAATCATATATATATTTCAGATTTAAATTAGGTACATAATTTGTATTGTTGAAAGTTATACATTTATGATATGTACATTGTACGTATTGGTTTAATGGTTGCAACATATCAAGATATACACGTGCATTGAAATAAGAGCAATTACTTTCACTATATCTTTATATACACACACACACACACACACACACACACACACACCCCCTCTCTCTCTCTCCCGCTAAACCAATTTGTAAACATGTTAAAAAATAATATTATATTAAAATATTATATTATGCCATCTTGCTGTATTTTTTTCATGTATACTTGTGTCGGGAAAGGTGGTCTTTGCGAGGTACGGACAAAAGCCCCCCCGGACATTAGCCCCTAGGACAAAAGCCCCTCCGGACAAAAGCCCCTTCACACTAATCAAAAAGTGGACAAAAGCCCCTTCATAAAAAAAAATGATATTTATTTTTTTAATGATTTTTAATTGCTACATATGCATATGTCATCTGTGGCTTCGGCAAAAGCCCCTTCATAAAAAAAATGATATTTATTTTTTTTATGATTTTTAATTGCTACATATACATAACATATGTCATCAGTGGCTTCGGCAATGTAAACTACCGGTTCCAACAACAACTACTTGAACTGTTACATAAATAATAAGCTGTTACACAGTTGTTTGGTAGGTTTTTATTGATGTTGTGTTCTCCTGGAAAGAAATATATCATTAATGGCTTCATTGTTTCTTTGATTTTAATCATTCCTAAAATTAAACTTTTCTTATTACAACGCAGAGCAACATGTTTGGTTAGGTACTTATTATATTATAATTTGAGACACTGCAAATAGGGATCAAATGTTTATTGCTTTTTTAGGCATTTCTTTGATTATCAATATTTGCAGTATATTAATTAGGAAGTCAAAAATTATGTGTAATCAGTAACAATATGTTCATCATGGAGAGTTTCCTGAAATTTTTAGCTTACTTAATAATATAAAGTTTGAAAAAATAAATTATGATGTTTAACCACAGACATATAATGCTACACTGACATTGAACCAAGGACATTCATTTTCCACACAATTATTCTCCAAATTTCAGAGATAAAAACAACAATATATATATATATAATTTCTGTTTTTCAAAAGTACAGATTTATATAAAGTATACCAGCTAAATTTCTAAAGAAGGGGCTTCTGTCCGGGGGGGCTAATGTCCAGGGGGGGCTTTCGTCCGGAGGGGCTTTTGTCCTAGGGGCTAATGTCCGGGGGGGCTAATGTCCGGGGGGGCTTTTGTCCTACACTCGGTTTTTGCCCAATCTCTTATATACATATAAGTTACAATAAAAATATGTTTAAATAAAAAATCAGGGTAACTATTTATGTCAGGTTTCGTAAGGAAATAGAACACTCAGTATCCATGTTTTTAATTTCAACACATCTTATTGACGAGATGTTTAGTCAATAGGATTGGACATCAGACATAGCCTATATAGATCGATATCGTGATACACTTATTTAGTGATCTTCATATTACTTTAATAAGGACGAACTTGGATATTTTACCCAAACATGCATATACAATTTACATATATATACACATAATACTAATCATAATAACAACATTATCCGTAATAAATCATGTACATGTATTTGTTTCAACAAGCACATACAAATGTACATGTACATGTATAATGTATGAGTGAAAAGGTACATTTAGAATTTTGTAAAAACTTACTGGGCGTTAAAAAAATCTACCTGTAACGCTATGATTTATATCGAACTTGGGCGACTCCCACTGAAGAATATGCAACTTAAAAGAATGTTAAAATTTTGGTTTAAATTGTTGAGTTCTGATAATTGTATACTAAAAAAGGCTTACAACTTGCTCTACATGGAAATTGAGAAAGAGAATCCAAAACAGAATTGGCTCTTGCATGTGAAGCACAAATTATTTGAACTTGGATTTGGATATATATGGTTACGTCAGTTACCTTCTGATTTTGTTTATATGCCTATTATAAAAGAAAGAATTAATGACCTGTCAGGCCTCTCAGACATTGTTTAACTCATTACATATGTCGAGTAAATGTGATCTATACAAACATATGGTTAATAAAGTAACACTGCAATTCTACCTCACCAAATCATTACCAAGTCAATTGAGAATCAAAGTACTGGAAGTACTGTAAACGAACATTATTGATTAATGCAAAATCGGTAATCTTCTAAGTTTTAAGTTGATAAATTTACTGATATCGGTTTAGGAATTAATTGCAAATAATTTGAAATGTTTGCAGCTGTTCTGATTTGATTGTACACGTGCATGTTTCTGTAAGGTCCTAATTGAAATTGGAAGTTTGTTGATCTATCTTGGATCGATGAAAATAAAATATGTCTTCTTTCTTTCGGGAAGGCATCATCAGTTATAATACAGCCAGGACTCTGTGACCTTATTGATGCCAACTTCTAATATGCACTAAATTTAGGCTAGTTCCATCGTTAGTTTGGCATACATAGTTGTATTTCAACTTAATATGATGAAACACACATAAAGAATTACTGAAAACCAAAACCAGAGCTGCTAATCAAGGCCCGAATTAAGAATGTATCTAAGAATGAAACTGTACTCAAGCATTTATGGTACTTCAAAACAAAAAAAAACCTGACTCCTTTTGTTCAGGAATCATTTGATGTTAATAAATCTGTATATGAGAAGATAAACTTCTGGTAAAATTACAGTATTGTCAACAATGTGATAAAGAATAACAACCAGATAAAGACTATCTTCATCGAATAATTCAGCAAACAGGAAAAGAAAACTTCCAGATTCATTTTCAACTTCAAACCTGATCACAAAGATTACAGTCCATTCGATGGGACGACACATTCCCTATTTATTGTCCTTTTCCAATGTTGATCATCCAATCATACTGAACCACACAATTCAGCAATGTAATTGCACAAATCACACCTTTATGTGGAGAGAACATTTTTGGGGGTGTTATAATATTCCATAACTGTATGCAAATTGTGAAGCATTCCATATCTATAACTATATATATACAGTACGTGTATATATTTACACATATCAAAATTGGAATGACACAGGAGATTTGCAAGTTTAATCATTAGTCATGGGAGGTTTATGTAAAATGTTATATTTATCGGGGTAATTAGTAATTTTGAGAATATATTTATGAAGCTCTATTCTGTACATTCTACCAATGCTTAGAGAATGGACACAATTATATGCTCTCCAATGTCAAAATATTCATATGTAAAATATTAGGGGTTTATACGCCATTCTAGGCCTGATTGCCGTCATAGTAAAATTACCAAAATTGACTTGAAATCAATATTTTTAAGAGAATGATCTATGACTTGAATATTTCATAAAGATAATGTAATACATCATTTATTCACTTCATTCAGATCTTCAGACACCACATAATTTGTGAAGTCATATATAGAAATATATGAACCATTTTGTTATTGATTTATAGTTCACACAAGTAAGCACTAGATGTAGGCAGTAAGTATATGTACCGCTATCTACTGGCATGACTTTGAGTACAGTAAACTACACTCGCTTTGTGGATATTGATAGGATAACATATACTTACATACTAATTCAATTTTAGAATTATAACTGAAATCTTGTAACAGCATGGCACAAATAGTCATCTGAACATTTGTTGTATTTTCAGTTTATCAATTCATTGATTACTCCGTGTTTGAAGTATGGTGTAGCGAGAATTTCAAGTCTTGATCATGACTTGATGAACGTTCTAAATTAACAAATTATCAAAATGAATTTGTTTGAAAAATAACACAAGTTCCACAGCAATATTATATAGAGAATCGATCACACTATTTCAGAAGTTATAAAACTACAAATAACAATTAATGGCTGAATATCAAATTAAAGTGAATATCACAAGTCTTTTTGCATTTGTTTTTAGATAATCCGGATTTCCGTTTTCCGTCTTTGAAAAAAAAAATACGTAGGCGTATTGCATAGTAAACGTAGCCATGTGTACATATGTAACAGCTGATTTCAATCAGTTTGACTTAACATGAACTTAACACCGTCTCAGTAGTTCGTCACAATCGAAAATTTGATCGTGAATTCGGTATTTTGCAAATTCTTTCAAAATACTTCCAGGTAAAGGAAAAAAATTCATATGGTCTCTATACACACACCAAAGATTAATAGATCCTATATTGGGTCCAATCTCTCGTAAAAATATCGATTTGGGTCCGGGATCCACTATCGGCCATTTCGGTAATTCAACTCTAACGACAATCGGGCCGCGATTCGCAAATGAAAAATTAATTTAAAATTCGTAAACCTCTAACATTTTACATATGATACAATTAGGCATTGAAAAACATATATGTGGGTCAATTCTCTGAAAATAATGCCAATTTATATTATAATTAAGCCCCATTTTTCTTCGTTTCGGTATTTCCAAGTCTGCTTCACCTGTGGTCCGTTTCAGTAAATATTCTCGACTTTGCCGAAATAAAAACAAGCTATATAATTATTCATTTTAAACATGACAACTGCCGACCACACGTATCTAAAAATGTTATTGTTGATATCATCTGAACATTGCCGTAGTTATCTGTCACTTCGATTGTAAACCCATTGCCAAAGTCATGGAAGAATCGACCAATCAAATTGGTTTAACGTTTGATTTCCGTAATCTTGCAGTTACCTCCCTTACAACAGTAAATACGTTCCAAGTATCGCCTACAACAACCAATCCCGTGCACATGGCAACAAGATATTATCATTTGCATTTGATTTATTGGTCGTTTTCGTCAAAGGAAAATGGAATATGGAAATCGATGACAATGTTAACGCTATGACCAGTCACCCTGACCACAAATGCCACCTAGTATCTACCTTTCTCGCAAACATGTACAGTAACCTATAGTATGATACAATGTATCGTCTCATATGCCGTTATTGATATATTTTTTTCTCTAAATTATAGAAATACTCATCTAGTTGATAATGATGTAACATTCTAGAATATATATATTACACATTTAAGTAAATCGCGGACATATTTGCAGACCTATGCTATAATGTCAGCCGTTTTGGAATGAACACGGAAGAGCAAAACTTTCTAAACATCCGGAGACGAATGCGCCTGCGCAATATTTGTTTACATAAATATATTGACCTGGAGTTATTCGCAAAGTTCAGGTTCATTTAGTCTTCACATTTCGCTAGAGTTATGTATTTCTCAAATCGTATGCATCTTGAAAACATCTACTGAATACATTTCAACATTTTCGGTAATACTACTACATAAAACGAAGATGTTTTTGCCAGTAAATTATTTGAAGCGTAAGGCAATGGGGGCAGCCATATTTCATTGAAACAGACAGTAGATGGCGTATTGGTGAATGTGGCTACCAAATATGGTCATATTTCTCAGTCCAGTTCTTGATGGCAATAACCGAACATTAATGTTCGTTTAAAAATGATAACAAAACTGAGACTTTCAGCACACAATCTAGCTATAGAATCAGGAAGGTATAGGAATATTCCCAGGTGTCATAGGTATTGCATTAACTGTAATTCTTTAGAAGTTGAGGATGAATTTCATTTTTTACTCGTATGTCAAAAATATTCAACTCTTAGGGGAAAATATATAAAGAAATATTTTTGGAAAAAACCTTCAGTCTTCAAAGTAATAGAATTACTGAACACAAATAGTCTTAAAGAATTGAATTTGCTAGGAAGATTTATCAAAGAAGCTTTTAGTTGCAGAATTGTGTAAATATACTCGGTTTGTGTAGGTGTTGAGTTTTGATGTAACACGTTATTGCATAATAGTGTGCTTATACATTGTTGAACCTCCCGGTGTCCGTCTGTCGTGTTTACCAAATGGTATTATCTGATACTTTGTTTTCCATGTCTCTCTGACTGACTGTTATAAAAGTTCTCCTAGAATCCTTATTCTGTAACAGTGTATTATAATTAGTATCAATTCTGTGATTGGGCGCAGCCCTTGTAAGATTAAGTGGTTACAATGTATTTTTTTTGGTGATGTTGCCAGTAGACAATATGGTTGATTAATATTCCTCATAATATAGTACATATGTCGGTTAATCGGTTTCCGTATCTAATTATAATAAGTCAATTACGTTTTGTAATTTTATTATAATACATGTTGTATTCATATATATATATATACATATATAAATACATGTATATTAATTTATGTACTGATGGGTCATAGACCTAAAGTCAATAAATGAATTGAATTGAATTGAGTGTAGGACAAAAGCCCCCCCGGACATTAGCCCCTAGGACAAAAGCCCCTCCGGACGAAAGCCCCCCCGGACATTAGCCCCCCCGGACAGAAGCCCCTTCTTTATAAATTTAGCTGGTATACTTTATATAAATCTGTACTTTTGAAAAACAGAAACTATATATATATATATTGTTGTTTTTATCTCTGAAATTTGGAGAATAATTGTGTGGAAAATGAAGGGCCTTGGTTCAATGTCAGTGTAGCATTATATGTCTGTGGTTAAACATCATAATTTATTTTTTCAAACTTTATATTATTAAGTAAGCTGAAAATTTCAGGAAACTCTCCATGATGAACATATTGTTACTGCATGATTACACAATTTTTGACTTCCTAATTAATATACTGCAAATATTGATAATCAAAGAAATGCCTACAAAACGATAAACATTTGATCCCTATTTGCAGTGTCTCAAATTATAATATAATAAGTACCTATAGTAACCAAACATGTTGCTCTGCGTTGTAATAAGAAAAGTTTAATTTTAGGAATGATTAAATTCAAAGAAACAATGAAGCCATTAATGCTATATTTCTTTCCAGGAGAACACAACATCAATGAAAAACCTACACCTGTGTAACAGCTTATTGTTTATGTAACAGACAGTTCAAGTAGTTGTTGTTGGAACCGGTTGTTTACATTGCCGAAGCCACTGATGACATATGTTATGTATATGTAGCAATTAAAAATCATAAAAAAAAATAAATATAATTTTTTTTTATGAAGGGGCTTTTGTCGAAGCCACTGATGACATATGTATATGTAGCAATTAAAAATCATTAAAAAAATAGATATCATTTTTTTTATGAAGGGGCTTTTGTCCACTTTTTGATTAGTGTGTCCGGAGGGGCTTTTGTCCTAGGGGCTAATATCCGGGGGGGGGGGGGGGGGGGCTAATGTCCGGGGGGGCTTTTGTCCGTACCTCATAATGTATATATGAGACATACGTTATGGGTCCGGTTGTTCAAAACAAATGTGTTTTCATTTTAGGAAAAATGTCAAGACTGGTTACCTATCAAACGGGTGATATACAGATTAATAAGTTTGCAATACAGTACATTTTACCGTCTCAGCTTATGTAAATGATAAGGATGACCACAATTCATTTCAAATATTTCATTCAGAGAATTACATAAATATTATATATATATATATATATGAATGGATTGAACAACAAACTAAGCCTACATGTATCAGTGTATACTGCCCATCGCCAGCCGTCGAAAAACTGTCTCGGTACCCCGTACATTGCGCGTGCATTGTGCATACTACGACGTTTACCGAGCATTGAATACATTTGTAGGTAACTGAGACGGGCATAGCTACATAACGGCTGGCGATCGTACAATTCGACCACATTTCAAATCCTGCCTATATCAAAGAAAATGTTTCACTGACAGAACTAATTGCCTTCTTTATTTTAATATATCATACATAACTACGATACTTTAAGTGGATATACCACGCACAAATGTATATATAAGATAAATGATTGTTCGCGCACAGCGCTAGCGAGAGCTTAACTAGAGTACATGTGAAATATCACGTGACTTATTGCGAATCTACATCACCTTATACCAAAATAGATATAAACATATATATTGCACTCATATTTTGCTCAGTTGTCATCGCTGTGAGCTTCGCAACTTGTAGATATGTACATATGTATGCAAAATAGATAAATGTTGGTGGTTTGATCTCTTAATCTTCCGTATGCTGCATAAACTGGTGGTTTTGTTTTCTATTATTCATGTAGTTAGTATAATTGACATCCAAACTTAAATATTTCATCAACTACGTCTTCTCCCATGTTATTGACACCAGCGAATATCAAATCTGAGAACTTCTTTGTATTAGAAAATGGTCACCTTTAGGTCGAAACAGGCCAAATTGCGTCATGTTCCTCTTTCATACGATCCAGCTAACATGTACATGTACTGTATGTACACCAAAAAGACAAAACAACTTAGAAATATATCAGAATACTCAATCTAATTAAAATCAGATGTACATTTGCATTTTGCACTACGCTACTCTCCGTATGAACATTTTTAGATACAAGATGTTGTTTAAAAAATAACTTTGTGTTTAACCCTTTTCTATGATTATACTTTAAGATCCATAAAATGTATTTTTGATAAACTAAACTTCATTACTTACGCTACCAAATTACTCTTGATTTGATACTTACACAAGCAGAGAACAACTCAAGCAAGTGAATACGAAACATATTTTGTAAACGTTACATTACATTCTGCGAACGTTTCTGATGAAATAAATATGAGTTCCTTCTTATTCATCGTTATATTAAAAAAAAAAAAGATTGCAGGATTTCTTTTGTCCATGTTACGGGAGCGGGATCGCTGGCTGAGCGGGTTTGCTGGCCCGCCGGAGCGGGATCGCTGGCTGAGCGGGGTTGCTGCTTGTCAGAGCGGAATCGCTGCGTGAGCGGGATCGCAGCGACATCGCTTGCGCGGGATTACGGCGGGATTGTAGCGGGGTTTTAATCCCCATCGCTCGACGGGCGCAACCGCGCTGTGAGCGTTTGAGTACCAAATCACCCTCCTCATACTGTACCTGGTACCCACCGTCTTGTCTAAAAGGTATACACTGATGACACTTCTGTTATCAAGATCTAGAGTGGTAGTTGTCACCTTTAGTGGTAACATTTAATGTAATATGTTATAGTTCCTTAATTAATTATATGCCTGACATCTATTTATTCAAGGACTCCTTATAAGTGAAAGGTCTGTGAAGTGTTGATGTTGTAAATTTTTATTTCAAAATTTTGCGTTGTTTCAGGAAAATTGGGAAACTTAATAATAAAGCAGGACTTTTTTCACTACTTGGGGAAT
>NW_022980311.1:0-1440 GCF_902652985.1 Pecten maximus
TTTTGAGGAATCCCCCCCCTTTATCAAAACACAAAAAATTACAAATACAATCACATAATATATATAAGAAGTACTGGAAATACAATAAAATACAATAAGAATAATGTTTTAGTAACTGGAGAAACCACAATTAATGAACCCTTCGGCAAACGTGGGCCGAAGGCGGATACTAGCGTGACTGCATCATGTTCAACACTAGAACGCTATGCGACCAACGGCAGAGATATTTGAATATATATATATATGTCTATGATTTATATATGAAGAACCTGTTTCTTCAACTCTGATTAAGGCTTGTACGTTTAGCTTTATCTATCGCTTACAGAAACAATGGCTAACAATATGACAAATGTAAGATATAATTTAAAAAGTGTCTTGGTCCACATCATGATATTCTATTTCCTTGTACAATATAAAGTCAGTCGATCCTTACCAGACCAGTTCTCATTTTCAATTTGACCTAGATTTGTTTGACGGATGTCGTTGATAAGAAAGACGACGTTCACCCTTCTAGAGCACCTGGTCGTGTTCTCTTTGTACTTTTCCAATGCTCTCCATGCAAATATAAACGTTATGTTCAGTTTATATTTAAGGAGCGTTTCATTGAAAATAAGAAACTAAAGAGACAGCTTGTCTCATTGTTTTCTGAAACGATTTTTTTTCTTTATGTTTGTGGATATCGAGTTCAAACTTGTCCTTTTTAGTTGACATTTTGAAATATGATGTGTATTTGCTATCATATAGGGAGAATCATAGAGGAAGAGTCGTTGTTTACATATGCAGTAGGTACATCACATGCCTCTATCCAGGACAACGCCTTCGTGCCATTGTTCGATATCCCGGTATCAGCAATCGATAATACTACGCGAGATGTCTGTGGAGACGACACCTTCTGTTACTATGACTACTTCGTCACAAAGGACATGTAAGGGGGGGGGGGGGGGGGGGGGGGGGGGGGGCATCAAAAGGCTTATTTTTCAGGAATAATTTTAAAATACATGCGAGATTATTCGGGCGTTCGAGGAAGTGAATGGAACTTTTCTGTAAGATCTTCATAAAAGGCCTCAGTTATATTAAGCTTCTTAGAATTTGAGTGATTTTCAATAAAAAATACGAGTAACAATTACTTGATCCAATGATGAAATTAATATTACAATGAAACCATGCTATTTTTCATATTTTATGGTAAATGTGTCACATAATTGTATTTTAGTCCTAATAATACTGTTTGGTCATTATCTAATCACAGATTATTTCTTTTAACACAAACCATTAGACCTGTACAAGTTCTAGTATTTGAAGACTTCATTAGGAAAATCAGTATTAACTGAAATAAAAGGGATGTCAATTAATGATCGAGTAAAGACGTATAAATGTATTATAGATATAATAGATTTATAAATCGATATCCTATGAACTTTTTACAAATCGTTTTCAAAA
>NW_022980312.1:0-1164 GCF_902652985.1 Pecten maximus
CAAATGTCCGGTTTAGTGATATTTTTTTACAGAAATGTAGGTCTGTTTAGTATTTCACCTTTTGTAGGTCTGTTCAGTATTTGACCATCTGTAGGTCTGTTTAGTAATTCATCTTTTGTAGGTCTGTTCAGTATTTGACCATCTGTAGGTCTGTTTAGTAATTCATTTTTTGTAGGTCAGTTCAGTAATTCACCTTTTGTAGGTCTGTTCAGTATTTGACCTTTTATAGGTCTGTTTAGTAATTCATCTTTTGTAGGTCTGTTCAGTAATTCTCCTTTTGTAGGTCTGTTCAGTATTTGACCATCTGTAGGTCTGTTTAGTAATTCATCTTTTGTAAGTCTGTTCAGTAATTCATCTTTTGTAGGTCTGTTCAGTAATTCACCTTTTGTAGGTCTGTTCAGTATTTGACCTTTTATAGGTCTGTTCAGTAATTCATCTTTTGTAGGCCTGTTTAGTATTTCACCTTTTGTAGGTCTGTTTAGTATTTCACCTTTTGTAGGTCTGTTTAGTATTT
Organism: Pecten maximus; assembly: GCF_902652985.1. Classification (NCBI taxonomy): domain Eukaryota; kingdom Metazoa; phylum Mollusca; class Bivalvia; order Pectinida; family Pectinidae; genus Pecten; species Pecten maximus. The sequence continues at coordinate 515 of NW_022980312.1, forward strand.
CACCTTTTTTAGGTCTGTTCAGTAATTCACCTTTTGTAGGTCTGTTCAGTAATTCTCCTTTTGTATGTCTGTTCAGTAATTCACCTTTTGTATGTCTGTTCAGTAATTCACCATTTGTAGGTCTGTTCAGTAATTCACCCTTTGTAGGTCTGTTCAGTAATTCACCTTTTGTCGGTTTGTTCAGTAATTCACCTTTTGTAGGTCTGTTCAGTAATTCACCTTTTGTAGGTCTGTTCAGTATTTCACCTTTTGTAGGTTTGTTCAGTAATTCACCTTCTGTAGGTCTGTTTAGTATTTCACCTTTTGTAGGCCTGTTCAGTATTTCTCTTTTTGTAGGTCTACTCAGTATTTCACTTCTTGTCGGTCTGTTTAGTAATTTGCCATCAGTAGATCTGTTAGCTGGCATAAAACACTTAAATTTTAACTCTATGTTACGTAACGAATTGCAAAGTCTCGTATCGGGACGTACGCTCTTAACTCCTTGATTAGAACGCTACGTTACGTAATAGATAGTGGACCAAGGTTGACTATATGGAATGTGTAAAACAAGTACTGATGTTGTTATTGTATATAAAACAAGTACTGGTGTTGTTATTGTATATAAAACAATTACTGGTGTTGTTATTGTATATAAAACAAGTACTGGTGTT
>NW_022980313.1:0-1302 GCF_902652985.1 Pecten maximus
TTTCCTTATAAGGAAATTGACCTTTACGCTTGTATAAAGATGGCGATATGTTTGAACGGATATGTCTGTGTCTCTTGCTCGTTTTGGATTTTACTATTTATTGTCAAACAATTGACATAATGTGCAGGTTTGTGGCTTGAATATTGATACCAGAATCATCAATTTACATGTGTTTTTTAACCGAGAAAATTATAACTACAGCTAAATACTGCCCGATGTGAATCACATCGGGGTTTGCCACACTATCGGCAATGGGAGGGACTTCATACCCTGCCGGAGAGCAGTGTAGGCAGGGTATGAATATTCGTTCTAGGCTTTATTATACGTTACAGAGGATTTCATTTCCGCTCACCTAATCCCTAACACATCTATTGACGTTATATAAATTCGGTCAAGGCTAGGTCCCTTCTCATCGATAGTAGATTACAAGCGTCATATCATATCATATGTAAGAAAAATAATGGTAGGTTGGTACAGCTATGTCATGTGGGTTATACCAGATCTACTGTGTTATTTCCTTGCGATCGGAAGCAGATCACTTTTTTAACTTTTCTTACCCAGATCCCTCGGTCTTTTCCGATCGGTCGGCCTTAAATCTTCCACTATTCTGCAAGACCATTTTAACTAGATGCTCCTATTCAAAACATTGCATTACGCACCAAATATACTCCATTCGTCCCCGTTGTTTTGTGTTTGGCGGGAAATGTTATAACAATTTTCGGATTTCTTTTTGACGAAACGAATTATCTGCAAATGAAGCATGTACTAAGAACAAAATGTTATTTTACATTTGATTGTTAAATGAAATCGTGCAACTTTTAACATTTTATTAAAATTTCCAGAATTGATATATTTTATATTTTTAGTCTGAGAATTCCTTTCATTTGATTGTTCTTAACACACTGGAACATCTCTAGATTCTATAAAAACACCCGATATAGTTTTGTTCCGAAATGAAAAAATGGCTGCCTCCATGATCAACATTTTAACTGCAAACTTTAAAAGGTAATTTATATAATGTAATGCATACGATTTATTTATTCTTCACTGTTAACGAGCTACGTACGATGTTACAATTTAAGATAACTGAAAAGTGACCAAATAATTATTGCCGCCCTGGCAAAGAAAAAAATTGCAAGCAAGGTCGTTAGGACCTACCTTTAACATATCGATGCCCTGTCCATTGCCTGGTGGATAACTTCGACGTTTTTGGAACCAAATACTTTCCGGTACTTTGACAAGATTTTTGTTCTCGCTAACGATATATTTCAGTACGCAATCTCGTCGTATTTAGCTAGAAAT